>NC_091332.1:32176952-32184452 GCF_038502225.1 Cherax quadricarinatus
ACCTCATCATCACAGCTTGAGATAACTTCCAAATATCTTAATTATCTCATCATAGCTCGTATAGGTTCCCTTAAATCTTGATAAAATTTAAGGCAAACTAAAAATAAATGTTTATCTGATCTTCTTGTTATTTGATTTAGAAGTTATTTATACTGACGATATCACTTAAGCGATTATGTCGTGACACTTGGTAAAGTAAAAGACAACTTAAGTGTTCATTTGTCTCCTGTTCATAAACAATAACAGAAGTAAACAGAGTAAAATCTAACCTTTGTTCCACAAGGCACAGTACTGGTTCCCATCCTGTTCCTCATCCTCATATCTGAACATTAAAATGGTATGAAATACCGACAGGTTGTTAGTTAAGACATATCTGCAACAGTTAGGTATCTTTATTTCGAAACGTTTCTCCTACACAGTAGGCTTCTTCAGTTGGGTACAGAAAAGTTGATAGAAGCAGAAGATACTTGAAGACGATGTAATCAGTCCATCACCCTTAAAGTTTTGAGGTGGTCAGTCCCTCAGTCTGGAGAAGAGCATTGTTCAATAGGGTGATGGACTGATTACATCGTCTTCAAGTCTCTTCTGCTTCTATCAACTTTTCCGTACTCGACTGAAGAAGCCTACTGTGTAGGCGAAACGTTTCGAAATAAAGATACCTAACTGTTGCATATATGTCTTACCTAACATCCTCATATCTGACATAGACAGGGACGTAAGCCACAACACCGTGTCTTCCTTTGCAGATGACATCCGAATCTTCATGACAGTGTCCTCCATTGAAGACACTGCAAGATTCCAGGCGGACATCAACCCAAGTTTTAACTGGGCCTCAAACAACAGTATGAAGTTCAATGATATGTTAAACGTGAGTAAATTAAAAGTATATAGGAGTAAAAGCAAATTCTAACCATACAATAGAGCGATAAAAATTATGTAAAAGACCTGGGAGTGATCATGTCAGAGGATCTCACTTTTCAAGACCATAACATTGTATCAATCGCATCTGCTAGAATAATGACAGGATGGATAATGAGAACCTTCAAAACTAGGGATGCCAAGCCCATGATGACACTCTTCAGATCGCTTGTTCTATCTAGGCTGGAATATTGCTGCACACTAACAGCACCTTTCAAGGTGAAATTGCTGACCTAGAAAATGTACAGAGAACCTTCACGGCACACATAACTGCGATAAAACACCTCAATTACTGGGAGCGCTTGAAGCTCCTCAATCTGTATTCCCTGGAACGCAGGCTGTAGAGATACATGATTATATACACTTGGAAAATCCTAGACGGGTTAGTACCAAACTTGCACAAGAAAATCACTCCCTATGTAAGCAAAAGACTCGACAGAGGATGTAACATTTCCCCAAAGAAAAACAAGAGTGTCACTAGCGCGATAAAAGACAACACAATAAGTGTCAGGGGCTCACGACTGTTCAACTGCCTCCCAGCATACATAAGGGGGATTACCAATAGACCTCTGGTTGTCTTCAAGAAGGCACTGGACAGGCACCTAATGCCAGTACCTGACCAGCCGGGCTGTGCTTCGTACGTCGGGTTGATTGAGGCAAACAGTAACAGGGTGGTTGATCAGGCCCACCATGAGGTCTGGTCACAGACCGGGCAGCGGGGGGCGTTGACCCCTGAAATCCTCTCCAGGTATACTCCACGTATTATCAATATAAATTCAAGGAAGTAATTGCTGGATACATTGCAGATTCTAAAACTGAATAGCTTATACATTACCATACAAGAAACCGGGACAAGAGCTAGAGGAACAGACAGGAATAAAAGGGAAGACACTGTAATCGATCAAAGAATAATTTAATTGTCCTAAAATAGGCGTGGGAATGCGCGGAAGTAACGAGTCTGGTTGACTCAACATGACGGTAGAGAAACAATAAGAGAAATCCCTCTCGCAGATGAGATGAATCTTGTGAGGTGAAGACAAACAGGTGAGGACAGGAAAGTATTTAGATGGACCCGGACTGGTGGCAAGTCTGGTCTGACAAGTGGCTGCTTGAATTCAACCGCAGCAAGAACCGAATTACGATTCGGGATAGGCAAAATGGACCACTCACGGAGTTCAAGCTCGGGAGGGAAGGACATGCTGCTAACCCTCACGTTGTAAGCAGTGTTGAGAACAAATCAACTGAGATGAACTTTACCTAACAAACTGCTGCAACAAACTTAAAGAAACCTAAGCAAGGAGTAGTTTACAACACTATATATGGTGTACGTAACGACTATGTAGCGCCAGTATGGAACCCACACCTGATCAAGTCCGTCAGGAAATTAGGGAAAGTGCAAAAGTTTGCAACAAGACTAGTTCCGTAGCCCTACGAGAAGAGGTTAAAGGAACTGAACCTGGCGACACTGGAGGACAGGACGGATAGGGAGGACATGCTAACGATGTATAAAACACCGACGGGAATTGACAGGGTGGATAGGGACAGGATGTTTCAGAGATGGGACACGGGAAGTTAACAACTCAGATGAGTCATCGAGATGCCAGGATGCGGAACATTCTGGAGAGTGAAGTAGCGAAGGCAGGGTCCATACATAGCTTTAAGAAGAGGTATGATAAAGCACTTGGAGAAAGGAGAGAGTGATCTAGTAGTGACTAGCAAAGAGGTGGGTTCAGGAGCTGTGAATCGACCCATACAACCACGAAAATAATACATAAACTCACAAAACAAATACACACACACACACACACACACACACACACACACACACACACACACTGTACACGAAATGTACATCGTGTACGTCAGGCCCATATTGGAGTATGCAGCATCAGTATGGAACCCTCACTTGGTCAAGCACGTCAAGAAATTAGCAGAATTGCGAAAATTTGCAAAAAGATTAGTCCTGGAGCTAAGAAGTATGAACTCTGAGGACAGGTTAAGGGATAGAACATAGGAACAAGGTGAGCCACAGGGATGTTAAGAAGCATTTCTTCGGCCTTAAAGTTATCAAGAAGTGGAACAATCTGGAGAGTGAAGTAGTTGAGGCAGGATCCATACATAGCTTCAAGAAGAGGTACGATAAGGCTCTTGGAGCAGAATGGACGTAGTTGCGACTACCGAAGAGGACAGACTGCAGGACTGGTTCAGAAACTGGCTACTACAGTTCAACCCTACCAAGTGCAAAGTCATGAAGATTGGGGAAAGGCAAAGAAGACCACAGACGAAGTACAGTCTAGGGGGCCAGAGCCTACAAACCTCACTCAAGCAAAAGAATCTTGGTGTGAGTAAAACACCGGGAACATCTCCTGAGGCGCACATCAACCAAATAACTGCTGCAACATACGGGCGCCTGGCAAACCTAAGAACAGCATTCCGACATCTAAGTAACGAGTCATTCAGGACCCTGTATACTGTGTACGTTAGGCCCATATTAAAATATGCAGCGCCATTTTGCAACCCTCACCTAGCCAAGCATGTAAGGAAGCTAGAGAAAGTGCAAAGGTTTGCAACAAGACTAGTCCTGGAGCTAAGAAGTATGTCCTACGAGGAGAGGTTAAGGGAAATCGACCTGACGACACTGGAAAACAGGAGAGTTAGGGGGGATATGATAACAACATATAAAATGCTGAGAGACAAGGTGGACAGAGACAGGATGTTCCAGAGATGAGACACAGTAGCAAGGGGTTACAGTTGGAAACTGAAGACTCAGATGAACCACAGGGATGTTAGGAAGTATTTCTTCAGTCACAGAGTTGTCAGGAAGTGGAATAGCCTGGGTAGTGATGTAGTGGAGGCCAGGATCCACACATAGCTTTAAGAAGAGGTATAATAAAGCTCACGGAGCGGGAAGAGTGACTGGGTAGCGGTCAGTTGAAGATGCGGGGCCAGGAGCTGTGACTCGACCCCCACAACCACAACTAGGTGAGTACAACTAGGTGAGTACAACGAGGTGAGTACAACGAGATGAGTACATAGCACAACATTATATCGAAAGTCTTGTCAGGCCCGAAACCGCTGTATAGCCACATTAGGATGAAGACAACAGTCAAAGACCAGGTGATCAGGCTGAGAAAAGAAGGTGGGAAACTCGCAAGAAACGATCAAGAGGTATGTGAGGAGCTCAACACGAGATTTAAGGAAATATTTACAGTGGAGACAGGAAAGACTCTGGGAAGACAGAACAGAGGGGGACACCAACAAGGAATATACCAACAAGTGTTGGATGAAATACACACAACTGAGGAGGAGGTGAAGAAGCTGCTAAGTGACCTTGAGACCTCAAAGACGGTGGGACAGGACATCTCCCCGTGGGTCCTTAGAGACGGAGCAGAGATGCTGTGTGTGCCACTAACCACAATTTTCAACACATCCCTTGAAAATGAACAACTACCTGAGGTATGGAAGACGGCAAATGTAGTCCCCATTTTTAAGAAAGGAGAAAGACACAAGGCACTAAACTACAGACCAGTGCTGATGTGTATAGTATGCAAAGCCATGGAGAAGATTATCAGGAGGAGAGTGGTGGAGCACCTGGAATGGAACAAGATTGTAAACGACAACCAGAACTGATCCAAAGAAGGCAAATCCTGTGTCACAAACTTTCGGGAGTTTTCTGACAAGGTAACAGAAGACACAAGAGAGAGGGGTGGGTTGATTGCATTTTCTTGGGCTGCAAGAAGGCCTTCTACACAGTTCCTCACAAGAGATAAGTGCAGAAGCTAGAAGACCAGACACGTATAACAGGAAGGGCACTGCAATGCAACAGAGAACACCTGACAGGGAGGCAACAATGAGTCATGGCACGTGATGAGGTATCACAGTGGGCGCCTGTGACAAGCGTGGTTCAGCAGGGGTCAGTCCTAGAACCAGTGCTATTTTTGGTATATGTGAAAGACATGATGGAAGGGTTAGACTCAGAAGTGTCTCTGTCCGCAGATGATGTGAAATTAATGAGGAGAATTCAGTCAGATGAGGATCAGTCAGGACTTCAAAGAGACCTGGACCGGCTGGACGAGTGGTCCAGCAACTGGCGCCTCGAATTTAATCCCGCCAAATGCAAAGTCATGGAGATAGGGGCAGGGCAAAGAAGACTGCAGACAGAGTCCAAAGACTGGGTGTCCAAAAACTGCAAACCTCACTCAAGGAGAAAGATTTTTGGGTGAGTATAATACCGAGCACATCTCCGGAAGCACACATCAACCAGATAACTGTTGCAGCAGATGGGCGCCTGGCAAACCTGAGACTAGCGTTCCGATACCTCAGTATGGAATCGTTCAAGACACTGTACCCCCTGTACGTCAGGCCCATACTGGAGTATGCAGCACCAGTTTGAAACCCACTCCTGGTCAAGAACGTCAAAAACTTTGAGAAAGTGCAAAGGTTTGCAACATTGCTAGTTCAAGAGCTAAAGGGAATGTCCTACGAAGAAAAAGCTAAGAGAAATCGACCTGACGACATTGGAGGACAGGAGGGTTAGGGGAGACATGATAACGACATACAAAATACTGCGAGGAATAGATAAGGTGGACAGAGACAGGTTGTTCCAGAGATGGGATACAGAAACAAGGGGTCAGAATTGGAAGTTGAAGATTCAGATGAGTTAGGGATGTTAGGAAATATTTCTTAATTCATAGAGTTGTCAGGAAGTGGAATAGTCTGGCAAGTGATGTAGTGGAGGCAGGAAACATACATAGTCTTAAGACGAGAAGCAGAGAGAGAAATAACCTAGTAGCGATCAGTGAAGAGGTGGGGCTAGGAGCTGAGTTTCGACCCCTGCAACCACAAATAGGTGAGTACAAATAGGTGAGTACACATACAGGCATTGTATATGTTTTGGGACCACTAACATTCTCAGTGCTCGCTATGTGTTGGGACCACTAATACTCTCAGTGCTCACTATGTGTTGGGACCACTAATACTCTCAGTGCTCACTATGTGTTGGGACCACTAATACTCTCAGTGCTCACTATGTGTTGGGACCACTAATACTCTCAGTGCTCACTATGTGTTGGGACCACTAATACTCTCAGTGCTCACTATGTGTTGGGACCACTAATACTCTCAGTGCTCACTATGTGTTGGGACCACTAATACTCTCAGTGCTCACTATGTGTTGGGACCACTAATACTCTCAGTGCTCACTATGTGTTGGGACCACTAATACTCTCAGTGCTCACTATGTGTTGGGACCACTAATATTCTCAGTGCTCACTATGTGTTGGGACCACTAATATTCTCAGTGCTCATTGTGTGCTGGGACCATTATCATTCTCAGTGCTCACTGTGTGTTGGGACCACTAATAATCTCAGTGATCATGTGTGCTGGGACCACTAACATACTCAGTGCTCACTGTGTGTTGGGACCACTAACATCCTCAGTGCTCACTGTGTGTTGAGACCACTAACATTCTCATTGCTCGCTATGTGTTGGGACCACTAACATTCTCAGTGCTCACTGTGTGTTGGGACCACTAACATTACAGAATTTTGGGACCACTAGGTTGTTTTGTTACTCTCCACTGAGTGTCGGGTGTGATTGCTTCCTGTGTTGCTCCCCGCTGTTTTTTGGACTACCAGCTTCCTGTTGTGCCATCCACTGTGTTGGAACCACCGGCTTCCAGGAGGGAAGATGAGAGTCTGGTGGCAGGACGAGGTGAAGAGAGTGAAAATGGAGAAAAAGTAACATATGAGAGGTTTTTACAAAGCGGAAGTGATATGAGGAGGGTGTAGTAAAGAGCGAGGAAAAGAGGAATAGAAAATGGTGAGGGAGTGTTAAAGAAGCGAGAAGTGGGTGAAGTTGTGTCAACAATTTTTTGCTAACGATAAGAAAAAGTTTTGGTGTGAGATTAATTAGTTTAGAAAACGTAGGGAACAATTGGATTTAGTGGTTAAAACTTAGTGAGGGGAGTTATCATATGGAGAGGTGGAGGTATTGGGAAGATGAAGGGAATATATTTAACAGCTGCTAAATGTTGATGAAGAGAGGGGGGCTGTGATTTCATTGGTCAGGGAGGTATGACATCCTTTGGGAATGATGAAGACCCAGCTGTGGCAGTGGGGGATTTGCGTGAGGCTGTGGTAAAATGAAAGAGAATAGAGTAGCTGGGATTCATGGGATCAAGACAGAAATGTTAAAAACAGGTGGGGATATAGTTTTATAGAGGTTGATGCATTTTTCAGTAAATGTATCAAAAGGGAGAAGGTACCTAGGGATTTGTGAAACTTGTACATGGTTCCTTTGAATAAAGGAAAGGGGGATAAAAAGAAAGAAGAAAAATTAAAAGGGAATAAGCCTGATGAGTATACCTAGTAAAGAGAATGGTAAAGTTATTGTTGAAAGAACTAAGAGTAAGACAGAGAGCAGGATCGCTGATGAACAAGGAGGCTTTAGGAAGGGTAGGGGGTATGTAGCCTAAGTGTTTACAATGAAGTATATAGGTGAATAATATTTAGATAAAGGTAATTAAAGCTTTCGTTGCATTTAAAGATTTAGAAAAAAGCATTTGATAGGTTGGATATGGG
>NC_091332.1:32191952-32282734 GCF_038502225.1 Cherax quadricarinatus
GCTCCTGATCATGGGTGACTTTAACCACAAGGAGATAGATTGGGAGAACTTGGACCCACATGGGGGCCAAGATACTTGGAGGGCTAAGATGATGGAGGTGGTACTGGAGAACTTCATGTACCAACACGTAAGGGACACTACAAGAGAGAGAGGAGAGGATGAACCAGCAAGGCTGGACTTAGTATTCACCTTCAGTAGTGCAGATATCGAGGACATCACATATGAAAGACCCCTTGGGGCCAGTGACCATGTGGTTGTAAGCTTCGAATACACAGTAGAGCTACAAGTGGAGGGAGAAGCAGGAAGGCCAGGACGAATGAAGCCAAACTACAAGAAAGGGGACTACACAGGAATGAGGAACTACCTGAACGGGGTTCAGTGGGACAGAGAACTGGCAGGGAAACCAGTTAATGAGATGATGGAATATGTAGCAATAAAATGCAAGGAGGCTGAGGAGAGGTTTGTACCCAAGGGTAACAGGAGTAATGAAAAAGCCAGGATGAGCCCATGGTTTACCCAAAGGTGCAGGGAGGCAAAAACCAAGTGTGCTAGGAATGGAAGAAATATAGAAGGCAAAGGACCCAGGAGAATAAGGAGAACAGTCGTAGAGCCAGAAATGAATATGCACAGATAAGAAGGGAGGCCCAAAGACAATATGAAAATGACATAGCAGCGAAAGCCAAATCTGACCCGAAACTGTTGTACAGCCACATCAGGAGGAAAACAACAGTCAAGGACCAGGTAATCAGGCTAAGGAAGGAAGGAGGAGAGACAACAGGAAATGACCGGGAAGTATGTGAAGAACTCAACAAGAGATTCAAAGAAGTGTTCACAGAGGAGACAGAAGGGACTCCAGAAAGACGGAGAGGTGGGGCACACCACCAAGTGCTGGACACAGTGCACACAACCGAGGAAGAAGTGAAGAGGCTTCTGAGTGAGCTAGATACCTCAAAGGCAATGGGGCCAGATAACATCTCCCCATGGGTATTGAGAGAGGGAGCAGAGGCGCTATGTGTACCCCTAACAACAATATTCAATACATCTATCGAAACAGGGAGATTGCCTGAGGCATGGAAGACAGCAAATGTAGTCCCAATCTTTAAAAAAGGAGACAGACATGAAGCATTAAACTACAGACCAGTGTCACTGACATGTATAGTATGCAAAATCATGGAGAAGATTATCAGGAGAAGAGTGGTGGAACACCTAGAAAGGAATGATCTCATCAACAGCAGCCAGCATGGTTTCAGGGACGGGAAATCCTGTGTCACAAACCTACTGGAGTTCTATGACATGGTGACAGCAGTAAGACAAGAGAGAGAGGGGTGGGTGGATTGCATTTTCTTGGACTGCAAGAAGGCGTTTGACACAGTTCCACACAAGAGATTGGTGCAAAAACTGGAGGACCAAGCAGGGATAACAGGGAAGGCACTACAATGGATCAGGGAATACTTGTCAGGAAGACAGCAGCGAGTCATGGTACGTGGCGAGGTGTCAGAGTGGGCACCTGTGACCAGCGGGGTCCCGCAGGGGTCAGTCCTAGGACCAGTGCTGTTTCTGGTATTTGTGAACGACATGACGGAAGGAATAGACTCTGAGGTGTCCCTGTTTGCAGATGACGTGAAGTTGATGAGAAGAATACACTCGATCGAAGACCAGGCAGAACTACAAAGGGATCTGGACAGGCTGCAGAACTGGTCCAGCAATTGGCTCCTGGAGTTCAATCCCACCAAGTGCAAAGTCATGAAGATTGGGGAAGGGCAAAGAAGGCCGCAAACGGAGTACAGTCTAGGGGGTCAGAGACTACAAACCTCACTCAAGGAAAAAGATCTTGGGGTGAGTATAACACCAGGCACATCTCCTGAAGCGCACATCAACCAAATAACTGCTGCAGCATATGGGCGCCTAGCAAACCTCAGAACAGCATTCCGACATCTTAATAAGGAATCGTTCAGGACCCTGTACACCGTATACGTTAGGCCCATATTGGAGTATGCGGCACCAGTTTGGAACCCACACCTAGCCAAGCACGTAAAGAAACTAGAGAAAGTGCAAAGGTTTGCAACAAGACTAGTCCCAGAGCTAAGAGGTATGTCCTACGAGGAGAGGTTAAGGGAAATCAACCTGACGACACTGGAGGACAGGAGAGATAGGGGGGACATGATAACGACATACAAAATACTGAGAGGAATTGACAAGGTGGACAAAAACAGGATGTTCCAGAGATTGGACACAGTAACAAGGGGACACAGTTGGAAGCTAAAGACACAGATGAATCACAGGGATGTTAGGAAGTATTTCTTCAGCCACAGAGTAGTCAGTAAGTGGAATAGTTTGGGAAGCGATGTAGTGGAGGCAGGATCCATACATAGCTTTAAGCAGAGGTACGATAAAGCTCACGGCTCAGGGAGAGTGACCTAGTAGCGATCAGTGAAGAGGCGGGGCCAGGAGCTCGGACTCGACCCCCGCAACCTCAACTAGGTGAGTACAACTAGGTGAGTACACACACACACACACACACACACACGCACACACACAAACAAACAAACACACACACACACACACATACACACACATACACACACACACACACACACACACACACACACACACACACACACACACAAACAAACAAACACACACACACACACACACATACACACACACACGCACACACACAAACAAACAAACACACACACACACACACACACACACACACACACACACACACACACACACACACACACACACACACACACACACACACACACACACAACGAGACTAGCCCCGGAGTTAAGGGGCATGAACTACGAGGAGAGGTTAAGGAAAATCGACCTGACGACACTGGAGGACAGGAGTGATAGGGAGGGGTTACCTGATAACAACATAAAATACTGAGAGGAATCGACAGGGTGAACCGGGACAGGATGTTTCAGAGCTGGGACACAGTTAGAAGTTGAAGACAGACAGACAGACACACACACACACACACACACACACACACACACAAAACACACACACGCACACACACACACACACACACACATCATACACACACAATCCTGGCGGGGCCAGGAGCTGAGTCTCGACCCCTGCAACAACAATTAGGTGAGTACACACACACACATCACACACACACACACACACACACACATCACACACACATCACGCACACACACATCATACACACACACATCACACACACACACACACACACACACGCACACACACACTGTTATACCAGGCAGGTATAACATGGAAGTCACTGCAATGGATCAGAGAATACCTGGCAGGGAGGCAGCAGCGAGTCATGGTAAGCGACGAGGTATCAGAGTGGGCGCCTGTGACGAACGGGGTTCCAGAGGGGTCAGTCCTAGGACCCGTGCTGTTTCTGGTGTATGTGAATGACATGACGGAAGGAATAGACTCAGAAGTGTCTCTGTTTGCAGAAGATGTCCAGTTACTGAGGAGAATTCAATCTCAGGAGGAATCTCAGGAGGACCAGGCAGAACTACAAAGGGATCTGGACAGGCTGCAGGCCTGGTCCAGCAAATGGCTCCTGGAGTTCAGCCCCGCCAAGTGCAAAATCATGAAGATCAGGAAAGGGCAAAGAAGATAACAGACAGAGTACAGTCTAAGAGGCCAAAAACTACAAACCTCAATCAAGGAAAAGGATCTTGGGGTGAGTACAACGCCGAACACATCTCCTGAGGCGCACACCACCAAATAACTGCTGCGGCATACGGGCGACTAGCAAACCTAAGAACAGCATTCCGACATCTCACTATGGAATCGTTCAGGACTCTGTACACCGTGTACATTAGGCCCATATTGGAGTATGCAGCACCAGTTTGGAACTCACACCTGGCTAAGCAAGTCAAATAATTAGAGAAAGTGCAAAGATTTGCAACGAGACTAGACCCGGAGTTAAGGGACACGACCTACGAGGAGAGGTTAAGGAAAATCGACCAGACGACACTGGAGGACAGGAAGGATAGCGGGAGGACATGATAACGACATATAAAATGCTGAGAGGAATCGACAAGGTGGACAGGGACGGGATGTTTCAGAGATGGGACACAGTAACAAGGGGTCACAGCTGGAAGTTGAAGACTCAGATGAGTCACAAGGATGTTAGGAAGTATTTCTTCAGAGAGCTGGCAGAAAGTGGAATAGTCTGGAAAGAGAGGTAGTGAAGCCAGGATCCATTCACAGCCTTAAGAAGAGATAAAGCTCATGGACCAGGGAGTAGTCTAGTAGCGACCAGTGAAGAGGCGGGGCCAGGAGCTACGAATCGAACCCTGCAACCACAATTAGGTCAGATGAGTACACGAACACATATTATATCGATATATATATATATATATATATATATATATATATATATATATATATATATCTATATATATATATATATATATATATATATATATATATATATATATATATATATATATATATATATATATATATATATATATATATATATATATATATATATATATATATATATATATATATATATATATATGAGAAGGCTGGAGGCAGTGGAGATGTCATGTTTGAGTGCAATGTGCTGTGTGAATATAATGCAGAGAATCCGTAGAGTGGAGATTAGTAAGAGGTGAGGGTATACCAAACTATTATCCAGAGGGCTGAATAGGGGTTATTGAGGTGGCTTGAACATGTAGAGAGGATGGAACGAAACAGAATGACTTAGAGAGTGTATAAATCTGTAGTGGAGGGAAGGCGGGGTACGGGTCGGCCTAGGAATGTTTGGAGGGAGGGATAAAGGAGGTTTTGTGTGCAAGGGGCTTGGACTTCCAGTGAGGGGAGACTAATGGTTTTAAGGACTTGACGTGCTGTTGGAGTGTGATCAAGGTAACATTTATGAAGGGATTCAGGGAAACTGGCAGGCCGGACTTGAGTCCTGGAGATGGGAAGTACAGTGTCTGCACTCAGAAGGAGGGTTGTTAATGTTGCAGTTTAAAAACTGTAGTGTAAAGCATTCCTCTGGCAAGACAGTGATGGAGTGAATGATGAAAGTTTTTTTTTCGGGTCACCCTGCCTTGGTGGGTAAAGGCCGATGGCTTAATAAAAAAAATAAATGTGTGTAAATATATATATATATATATATATATATATATATATACATATATATATATATATATATATAAATATATATATATATATATAAATATATATATATATATAAATATATATATACAGTGGACCCCCGGTTAACGATATTTTTTCACTCCATAAGTATGTTCAGGTGCCAGTACTGACCGAATTTATTCCCATAAGGAATATTGTGAAGTAGATTAGTCCATTTCAAACCCCCAAACATACACGTACAAATGCACTTACATAAATACACTTACATAATTGGTCGCATTCGGAGGTAATCGTTATGCGGGGGTCCACTGTATATATATAATTTACCAGACTGCGGCAGGCCAGGATTCGACCCCACGACACATTGTCCCACCTCAAGAGACCACACAATGTACATGTCACCCTATCCACTCAGCCATCGATCCTACAAACAACATGAGTGTAGCGAACAAGGTTTTTTTCATGTTGCGAGGACACTCGTGGTAGTGGTATCTACTTGGAGTCTATCTGGAGGGTATTCCAGAGATCAACGCTCCCGCGGCCCAGTACATGACCAATCCTCCTGGTGAATCAGAGCCTGATCAACCAGGCTGTTACTGCTGGCCGCACTTAGTACAACGTATCAGCCACAGCCCGGCTGATCCGGCACCGACTTTAAGTATCTGCTCAGCTTTCTCTTGAAAGCAGCCAGGGGCCTATTGGTAATTCCCATTATGGCTGGCGGGAGGCTGTTGAACAGTCTTGGGTCCCGGACACTTCCGGTGTTTTCTTTTAGTGTACCAGTGGCGCTCCTACTTTTCATTTGGGATATTTTGCACCACGTTCCCAGTCTTTTACTTTCGTAGGGAATGATTCGGAACCATTCCATCTACAATTTTTCAAGTGTGGATTATGATATATCTCTCGCCTGCGTTCCAGCAAGTACAAGTCAAGTGCTTCCAAACGTTCCCAGCAAATAACAAAAAAAGGCACAATACCGTGATTGGAACGATACACAAATAACCCGCACATAGAAGAGAGAAGCTTACGACGACGTTACGGTATTTTTTCGCCCTATCGTATCATCAGAGTTTGTAGTATACTCAATTCTAATTATTATCACCTGCAGTTTTCCATAACTGAGTAGTTGGAATAATTCTTCATTGAACTTCATATTGTTTTCCGTTGCCCATTGGAAAACTTTGTTTATATCTTCTTGGAGGTTAACCTCGTCCTCAATAGATGACAGTCTCATGCAGATCCTAATATCACCTGTAAAGGATGATACTGTACTGTGGATTACATCTCTGTCTATGTCTGATCTGAAGAACTGGATGGGGGCGAGTACTGTGCCTTGTGGAACAGAGCTTTTCACAATGGCAACTTCCGGTTTAACTCTATTTATTACTACTCTTTGTGTTCGATTGATTAGAAAGTTGAAGATCCATCTCCCCACTTTACCAGTTATTACTTTAGCATGCATTTTGTGCGCTATTACGCCATGATCGCACTTGTCAAATGTTTTTGCAAAGTCTGTGTATATTACATCTGTATTCTCTTTTTCTTCCAGTGCATCCTAGTGATCAAATAGTTGCGAGAGGCAGGAGCGACCTGCTCTTAACCCATGTTGCCCTGGATTCTGCAGTTTTTTTAAGGAATCCAAGCGGTTTGCGAATCATGCTTCTTCACTCTTTCAAAATTTTTTATGTGGGACGTTAGAGCTATTGGTCTATAGTTCTTAGCTATTGCTTTGCTGCCACCTTTATGGAGTGGGGCTATATCCTTTGTTTTTAGTGACTGGAATTTCACCCACTTCTAAGCTCCTTCTCCAAAGTATAATTAGGGCACGTGAAAGGGAGTTTCTTGCAGTTCTTAATGAACACAAAGTTCGACGAGTCTGGGCCTGGGGATGAGTGCATGGGCATGTTGTCAGTGGCTTTCTCAAAGTCTTTCGGAGTTAGGGTAATGTCGGAAATCTGGCATACATTGATGGAGTTTTGAGGCTCATTCATGAAAAAATAATTTGGATTGTCGGAATTTAGACTGATTAGTGGCTTCAGTATCTCACTCATTTCTTTGCTGTCATCTGTGTAAGTCCCAACTTGTCTGAGCAAGGGCCCGATACTAGATGTGGTATTTGCCTTGTTTTTGACATATTAAAAGAGATATTTCTAATTTCTTTCAATTTCACTAATCGCTTTTAGCTCCTCCTGTCTCTCCTTTATGTGTCAGTCATTTAACTTAAGTTTGATGCTTTCCACTTCCCTCGTCAGCGCATCCTTCCGAATATCAGATAATCCAGCGTTCTTGAGGAGTTCAGTGATTCTTCGTTATCTTCTGTTGAGGGAGCTTCTTTCTCTCTCCAGTTTATTTCTTCTCTTCTTCTTTCTTAGGGGAATTTGCCTTGAACATACTTCAGCTGTCAGGAAGTTGATCCTTTCAAGGAACTGGTTTGGATCCATGATATTTAAGATATCTTTCCAACATATTTTATTTAGGACATAGTTCACCTGGTCCCAGTTGATGTTCATGTTTCTTACCAGGTCCTCAGTACCAGGTCCTCAGTGAAGATAAGGTCCTGTGTGTTTTCCAGTCTTGTTGGCTCTATTATTTGCTAAGTTAGGGTGTATTTATCGCAGAGATTTAGTAGCTCATGTGTGTAACCTTTCTTCTGCACTACCTCCGGGGATTGTTTCTGCTATACCATTATTAGCTACATTCTTCCATTTTGTATGCCTTGGGTTGAAATCACCAAGCAGTAAGATGTTTGGGGAAGGAGCTGAAAGGCTTTCCAGACAGCAGTTAATTTTCATTAGCTGAAAATTAACCAGGTTGCATCTAGTGGCTTATATGCAATCACGATGACTAGGTTTTGGTTCTCGATCTTTATTAGAACTTCAGCTACATCATAACAAAAAATGGCACAATACCGTGACTGGAACAATACACCAAATAACCACACATAGAAGAGAGGAGCTTAAGACGACGTTTCGGTCCGACTTGGACCATTTACAAAGTCACACTGGTGTGACTGTAAATGTAAATGGTCCAAGTCGTACCGAAACGTCGTCGTAAGCTCCTCTCTTCTATGTGCAGGTTATTTGTGTACGATTCATTTACATCATTTGTGGTGTTCAGCAACTCCGTGCAGATGAGCGACTCTCTGACATACAGGCCTACCTCCCCCTTGTTGCCTGCTCTTTCTGTCGCATCTGAAAAGGTTGTACACATTTATCCATATTTCGTTGTCAAAGTGATAATTTGTGTGAGTCTCTGTGAAGGCTGTATACACCACATTTAACTCCTCTAGGAGTCCACTGATAAAAGGTTGTTGTTGGATGGCTAAAGGGCCCTGTATATTAGCAAATATAAACGCGCTTGTATTCTGTGTTTGTTGGGGGAGATTTCGTTATTGGCATCAGTTGTGGTTCTGGAAGGTCATGGAGGCATACTTGCTTGTACCTCCATTCCAACTAGGCTCCAAGGAGTATTTTTGTTATTTCATTACATTTTCTTTCTTCGTTTCCCCGCCACTAAAAAATCACTTGGAGTGGGGTTGTCGTAACTACTATTGTTTGTCTTAAGAGGTCTGTACCTCCTGGTTTGTTTTAGATAGTATGCAGGACAGCTGGTGTTGTAGCACTGTTTTTGGAGGACCGAAGAGTGGCACATTTCTGGGTGAAAGAATTTGCAGGAGGGAGAACAACACACTCCTTTGAACAGAAGGTCACATTTTTGGGGATGTTCATAGTTGCATGTCCCATTTGTTTTTCCTGATATTCCATGCTTACAGATTCCTCAAACATAGAATTTGCACAATTTCGCTTTTGATTGAGTAGAATTTTTGGTAGGTGTGTTCTCAATTTGTGCAGTTTCAAGGACTCCACTATAATCCTCAGTGTTCAAGCAAGGGCCACCCCGTCCTGCTTCCCGGGAACTACTTTCCCCAGAAGAAGAAGAAAAAGAAGAAGACTCCACTAAATCTGTAATGTGGGCTATGGTCTTGTGCAAGGATGGTTGTATATTTAAGGTTTTAGTGGTGACTGTGGTAGAGTCCCCAGCAGAATTTGAGCTGGCATTTGAGCTGGGGATTGAGTCTGAGTCGGCAATGAAGCTGGGGGCTGAGCCTAGGCCAGCACCAGCTCTGTGGGCAGTAGTGCTAGGACTGGGGGATGGGTCTGGGTTAGCACTATGTGTAGGCGTTGGGTTAACTGACGTTTTCGTTTCCTGTGTTTCTTTCAGTGGGATGGGCATTCCGCATTTTGTGGCTCACTCCTCCTATCTCTTCCTCCCATGTTTTATATATCTTTGGTAGACTGCCCAAGAGTTCTCTTTATCATCTTCAGTATGCTTAAGGATTAATTTGAGTCTCCTCCTGTTTGAATACCCGCCTCAACAAGCAGGCCATATAGCAATGAAACCACAAAACTAGTGGTTTTAAATAATTTACGAAAATGCGGCAGGCCAGGGTTCGACCCCACGACACATTGTCTCGCCTCATGAGATCACACAATGTACATGTTACATTATCCACTCAGCCGTCGATCCTACAAAGGCCGGTATTCAAACAGGAGGAGGTGAAATTAATCATTGAGTTTACCGCTGCCACGAGTGTCCTCGAAACATGAAACAAGCCTAGTTCGCTAGACTCATGTTGTTTGTAGGATTACTGGCTGAGTGGATAAGGTGACATGTACATTGTGTTGTCTCTCGAGATGGGACAGTGTGTCGTGGGGTCCAACCCTGACTTGCCACAGTTTGGTAGATGATTCAAAACCACTTGTTTCGTGGTTTCATTGACACACACACACACACACACACACACACACACACACACACACACACACACACACACACACACACACACACACACACACACACAAACACACACACACACACACACACACATATATATATATATATATATATATATATATATATATATATATATATACCATATATATATACATATATATATATATATATATATATATATATATATATATATATATATATATATATATATATATATATATATATATATATATATATATATATATATATATATATATATATATATATATATATATATATATATATATATATATATATATATATATATATATATATATATATATATATATATATATTGGAAATATAAACACAAAAGCAGTATAATGTGATCCTTTATTGACAACGTTTCACCCACACAGTGGGCTTTTTCCAAGTCACACACGGATCTACCTGGGGTTGGAAGGTACGAGAGTATTTATAGTCATGTTCAGAATGTTGAGGTCAGGTGGAGAATGCTGCATCTGATGATCTACCAGGGTGGGAGGGGTTATAGAGTCTTGGGTAGCTTGGCAGGGGTATTGGACAAGTTGTGAGTAGACCTTCTGCAGTGTTCTATGTTGTTATGTGGGATAGCGATGAAGAAGTTTCTTGGCGAGTGGTTCAGCTATGTTATAGAAGCCGTTGTTCTGGTTGAAATTGTTGGTTGTAGAGATGAGCGATGATTCCAGGATTCTTCTGTATCGAGTGTTGTCTTCTGTGGCTATAAGTTTTTGTAGTTAATTAAATGGTTGTGTGAATTGCGATGTTGTACACAGGCATTCCTTGTATCGTCAGTCCTGCTTGCATATTGGTGTTCTGAAATACGTGTTTGGAGGTCTCTTGATGTTTCGCCCACATATAATTTGTTGCAGTCGTCACAAGGGATTATGTATACCCCTGCAGAGGATGGAGGCTTGTCCTGTCTACTACTGGTGATGTCCTTGATGGTCGTGGTTGTGGAGGTAGATACTTGGAATGATGTTTTGGCAAAGATGTTGGAAACATGTTTGGCAATGGAGTTGGTTGGGAGGACTATGTATCTCTTCTCGGCAGTGTCTTCTCTGGGTGTGTTGAAGATGTTTAATGCCCGCCGTTTTGCAGTCTCTGATGAAGTGACGAGGATAGTGGAGTTTAGAAAATACTTGTTCAATTATAGTGAATTCTTCCTCAAGGAACTCATTGCTGCAGATTCTGAGTGCACGTAGGAAGAAGCCACAGAAGACAACACTCGATACAGAAGAATCCTGGAATCATCGCTCATCTCTACAACCAACAATTTCAACCAGAACAATGGCTTCTATAACATAGCTGAACCACTCGCCAAGAAACTTCTTCATCGCTATCCCACATAAGAACATAGAACACTGCAGAAGGTCTACTCACAACTTGTCCAATACCCCTGCCAAGCTACCCAAGACTCTATAACTCCACCCGGCAGCTCATCAGATGCAGCATTCTCCACCTGACCTCAACATTCTGAACATGACTATGAATACTCCCGTACCTTCCACCCCAGGTAGATCCGTGTGTGACTTGAAAAAGCCCACTGTGTGGGTGAAACGTTGTCAATAAAGGATCACATTATACTGCTTTTGTGTTTATATTTCCATTGTGTCGGTATTTTATACCATTTACTTCCATATATATATATATTATTGTGACCACGAACGAGTGGTGTTCATCAGTAATAACACTGCACTAGCCAAGGACTCGAACCCATGCTGCTTTGGCCTGTCTCACGGTTGGGTAGCGAGTACAACATCCAGTTCTGCTTGATGCGCTACTCTTAAGGGTCGTATGGTCTAGTGGATTAGGGCGTCACGTGTTTTCGCCCACCATTAGGCAGGCCAAACCAGCGTGGGTTCGAGTCCTTGGCTAGTGCAATGTTGTTATTGATATATATATATATATATATATATGCAAACACTGATCTCTGGCCGAAGGAGACTTGAATCTACGAACATTGAAACAAGGTATGCTGTGTTTTAACATCCTCACCACACTGGACCAATACATTGGCGCCCAGCTTACGCTAGACGTTTTGATCCAAGGTAGCCATCTTCTAGGCAGGTGGATTACAGCTTTTCATCTCATCCCCTGCATGCGTCGTCCAACTAGAGATTTTAATAATGCTAGGAATTCGCAAGAACAGGAGAAATATTGTGAATATTTCTCAAGTTCTTCTTGAATTCTAATATATATATATATATATATATATATATATAATATATATATATATATATATATATATATATATATATATATATATATATATATATATATATATATATATATGTCGTGCCGAATAGGCAGAACTTGCGATCTTGGCTTAAATAGCAACGTTCATCTTGCCATATAGGACAAGTGAAAATTTGTGTATGCAATAATTTCGCCAAAATCATTCTGAACCTAACTGAAAAAATATATTTCACTGTGTTTGTTTAGAATTAAATTATTGTAAACAAATCTAAAATATATTTAGTTGGGTTAGGCTAAAATAAATTGCGCTTGCTATAATAAGGTTAGGTAAGTTTTCTAAGTTCCTTTTGGTGCAAAATTATAATTTTTACATCAACATTAATGAAAAAAGTATATCTTTAAACGTATAAGAGAAAATTTTAGAAAGGACTTAATTTTAAATGAGTTCTTGCTAATTGACCAGTTTTCCATATTCATTTGACATATATATATATATATATATATATATATATATATATATATATATATATATATATATATATATATATATATATATATATATATATATATATATATATATATATATATATATATATATATATATATATATATATATATATATATATATATATATATATATATATATTTATATATATTATTATTAACACATCAATCGATTCCCACCAAGGCAGGGTGGCCCGAAAAAGAAAAACTTTCACCATCATTCACTCCATCACTGTCTTGCCAGAAGGGTGCTTTACACTACAGTTTTTAAACTGCAACATTAACACCCCTCCTTCAGAGTGCAGACACTGTACTTCCCATCTCCAGGTTCAAGTCCGACCTGCCGGTTTCCCTGAATCCCTTCATCAACGTTACCTTACTCACACTCCAACAGCACGTCAAGTTCTAAAAACCATTTGCCTCCATTCACTCCTATTTAACATACTCACGCATGCTTGCTGGAAGTTCAAGCCCTTTTCGCAGAAAACCTCGTTTAACCCCTCTCCAACCTTTCCTAGGCCGACCCCTACCCAGCCTTCCCTCCACTACAGATTTATACACTCTCGAAGTCATTCTATTTTGTTCCATCCTCTCTACATGTCCCAACTACCTCAACAACCCCTCAGTTCTCTGGATAATAGTTTTAGTAATCCCACACCTCCTGCACGCCTTCCCTCTCCTGCGACCTGGAAACTGTCAACTTCCCAAGACTCAAGATCTCAACTACCACGAGACCGATGTATTCACAGGTTGCTCTTCCTGTTTTCTCCAAGTTCGTCCCACGAGCGCCTAGCAGCTGGGCTAAGTCCTGGCTCTTTTTGTTCGACTCTAGACACTCTTCTCCACCGTTATTCTTCACCTTTCCCGTCTTCGCAGCTCACCCCACATGGGGTCTTCACAGTTCACCCCATATGGGGTCCTCCCAGCTCACCCCACATGAGGTCTTCCCAGTTCACTCCACATGGGGTCTTCCCAGCTCACCCCACATGGGGTCTTCCCAGCTCACCCCACATGGGGTCTTCACAGTTCACCCCACATGGGGTCCTCCAAGCTCAACCCACATGAGGTCTTCCCAGTTCACTCTACATGGGAAGACGTCTTCCCAGCTCACCCCACATGGGGTCTTCCCAGCTCACCCCACATGGGGTCCTCCCAGCTCACCCCACGTGGGGTCTTACCTAAACTCCCTTGATCTTGACCCTGAAGCAGCACTTAGATGCAGCTCGCATTTGCTCGACAGTAGAGGCTGCAAAATTCTCTACGAGGCACAAATTCGCTCATACCTTGAGTATGCTCCACTTTTTTGGATTGCCTACCCTCCGTATCATCTGCGGCTTCTTGACAGAAAAGTGAACAAAGCAAGACGACTCATCTATCTCCTGGGCCCATTCTGGACAGATCTGTCATTTCAGCAGAACCTTCGTCAAATTACCACACTTGGCTTCACTCCGAGGACAGCAAAAAAGCAAGCTTCTATACAACAAGACGGGCAGCAAACAGCAGTGCCCTTCTCAAGAACATCACTGCATCTGAAGTCATTTATTCTTAGGATGACTCGGGTCTGGAACATGTTCGTACAACATAATGACATGAACGAAATAAAGTGGGATGTCGAAATAAAATCGCTGGTCCACTTATGGCTTCAGCATCATAGTGGTCCATATATGTATGTCTGTTAACAAAAAGGCTATGAAATGAGCGGATGAAGGTAATAGAGCTTATAAATAAAGTTACGATTCCTAAACCTAACCTTGTAAAACTTGTGTGTAAAGTAGAGAGTGAGAGCGAGAGAGAGAGAGAGAGTGAGAGAGAGAGAGAGAGAGAGAGAGAGAGAGAGAGAGAGAGAGAGAGAGAGAGAGAGAGAGAGAGAGAGAGAGAGAGAGAGAGAGAAAGAGAGAGAGAGAGAGAGAGAGAGAGAGAGAGAGAGAGAGAGAGAGAGAGTATGGTTTGTGAGATACACAGCAGATATAGCAGACACGTTGGGTGTCATTTATCACAGCGGTACAAAAAACACAGTAACGCCCAAAGAATAAACACGAGCTGAGGGACACAGATAACAAGTAATTTTTGTATGTATAAACCAGTTTTATATATATCACCAGGTTGAGCACCATATTTCACTATATATTACTGTGACACGACGCTGCCTCCTGACTTCCTGTGTCACTGTGACTCCTGCTACTGTGCCAACAAGAATTTCTCTGGCAGTTGAGTCTCTGAAGCCTCCTGCCTCTTTCTGATTCATTGATTTATTCTGGCATTATTTACTTAGGATATATGCTTGTGTGTTTCAGCGAGTACAATGGTCAAGTGTCTAGCTATGGTACCTTGCTTCACTGTGGCTGTGTACAGTGTTGCTTTGCTTCTTTATGGCACTGAGTGTCATAAGAACATAAGAACATAAGAAAGGAGGAACACTGCAGGAGGCCTGCTGGCCCATACTAGGCAGGTCCTTAACAATTCATCCCACTAACAAAACATTTGCCCAACCCAATTTTCAATGCCACCCAAGAAATAAGCTCTGATGTGAAATTCCCACTCAAATCCAACCCCTCCCACTCATGTACTTATCCAACCTAGATTTGAAACTACCCAAAGTCCCAGCCTCAATAACCCAACTAGGTAGACTGTTCCACTCATCAACTACCCTATTTCCAAACCAATACTTTCCTATGTCCTTTCTAAATCTAAACTTATCTAATTTAAATCCATTACTGCGGGTTCTCTCTTGGAGAGACATCCTCAAGACCTTATTAATATCCCCTTTATTAATACCTATCTTCCACTTATACACTTCGATCAGGTCTCCCCTCATTCTTCGTCTAACAAGTGAATGTCACCGAGTACCATCTCATTCTGCCTTGGTATTCAGGTTCCCCTGGTATCCTGTTACTCTAACATGATCATTGTCTTGAAAGCTCTACGTCACTGTCAGTGTAATTAATTAATTATCCCAGAAAGTTGACCTTTAAGAAGTTACCCGAGTTTTTCTTTTTACCTTTTTTTCCATGTTCTAACCTTTTTCTTTTCTCATAACTCGAGAAGGCCTCTTACAATCGGATTCAGAATTTCATCACTTGTGCACGGTCACTAGGACCAGATTCTTGGAACACTTGGCATGTGCAGGTGGCCTATGATCAAAGTTTTGAACCCATTTCCAGCATTCTGGAATGGCTCAGATAACGTTAGGAAAGGTGATGTAAATGGCTTAGAAAACAGACAATTCTGACTGGTGGATTGAACACTTCGACTCCAGAGGTTTAGGGACTGATTATATCATAGTCCTCCTCGTCTTCCACTGTTCTCCTTACTGGACTGATGAAACCACTAGCTAACAAAACCTTTCTTCAGTAAAAATTCCCAAATGTTGCGAAATTGTCTTATTCGTTAAAGCAAGTGGCTTCCCAGTTCAACCACTGGGAACACTGACACTCAAGTGTGTGGGAGCAGAGGTGATCCACTGTGAAGACTGACACTCAAGTGTGTGGGAGCAGAGGTGATCCACTGTGAAGACTGACACTCAAGTGTGTGGGAGCAGAGGTGATCCACTGTCAAGACTGACACTCAAGTGTGTGGGAGCAGAGGTGATCCACTGTGAAGACTGACACTCAAGTGTGTGGGAGCAGAGGTGATCCACTGTCAAGACTGACACTCAAGTGTGTGGGAGCAGAGGTGATCCACTGTCAAGACTGACACTCAAGTGTGTGGGAGCAGAGGTGATCCACTGTGAACACTGACACTCAAGTGTGTGGGAGCAGAGGTGATCCACTGTGAAGACTGACACTCAAGTGTGTGGGAGTAGAGGTGATCCACTGTGAAGACTGACACTCAAGTGTGTGGGAGCAGAGGTGATCCACTGTGAAGACTGACACTCAAGTGTGTGGGAGCAGAGGTGATCCACTGTGAAGACTGACACTCAAGTGTGTGGGAGCAGAGGTGATCCACTGTGAAGACTGACACTCAAGTGTGTGGGAGCAGAGGTGATCCACTGTGAAGACTGACACTCAAGTGTGTGGGAGCAGAGGTGATCCACTGTGAAGACTGGCACTCAAGTGTGTGGGAGCAGAGGTGATCCACTGTGAAGACTGGCACTCAAGTGTGTGGGAGCAGAGGTGATCCACTGTGAAGACTGACACTCAAGTGTGTGGGAGCAGAGGTGATCCACTGTGAAGACTGACACTCAAGTGTGTGGGAGCAGAGGTGATCCACTGTGAAGACTGACACTAAAGTGTGTGGGAGCAGAGGTGATCCACTGTGAAGACTGACACTCAAGTGTGTGGGAGCAGAGGTGATCCACTGTGAAGACTGACACTCAAGTGTGTGGGAGCAGAGGCGATCCACTGTGAAGACTGACACTCAAGTGTGTGGGAGCAGAGGTGATCCACTGTGAAGACTGACACTCAAGTGTGTGGGAGCAGAGGTGATCCACTGTGAAGACTGACACTCAAGTGTGTGGGAGCAGAGGCGATTATTTTATGTCCATAATAGAGTGATGCAATTTTAATCAAGGAAACTCAGTTTCTGTTGACTATTTACTGACTCCTGCAACTTACGGTGAGTACTGCAACTTACTGTGACTCCTGCAACTTACGGTGAGAACTGCAACTTACTGTGACTCCTGCAACTTACGGTGAGGACTGCAACTTACTGTGACTCCTGCAACTTACGGTGAGAACTGCAACTTACTGTGACTCCTGCAACTTACGGTGAGGACTGCAACTTACGGTGAGGACTGCTACTTACTGTGACTCCTGCAACTTACGGTGAGGACTGCAACTTACTGTGACTCCTGCAACTTACGGTGAGGACTGCAACTTACGGTGAGGACTGCTACTTACTGTGACTCCTGCAACTTACGGTGAGGACTGCAATTTACTGTGACTCCTGCAACTTACGGTGAGGACTGCAACTTACGGTGAGGACTGCAACTTACGGTGACTCCTGCAACTTACGGTGAGGACTGCAACTTACGGTGACTCCTGCAACTTACGGTGAGGACTGCAACTTACGGTGACTCCTGCAACTTACGGTGAGGACTACAACTTACGGTGACTCCTGCAACTTACGGTGAGGACTGCAACTTACGGTGACTATTGCAACTTACAGAAAAAGCGTCCTTCCTCCAAAATTTCCACCAGTCAACTATAGTGATAATATAGCATTTATTGTGGTGGAGGCGGAAAAAACAAAATAGAAAAGCTAGATACAGCGATTGATAAACAAGGGTTGAGGTCGACCGTTCGTCACTGTAGGAGCTGCCAACAGTCACCGGTTCTTCAACACGCAAGTTATACTTTTGTATCAATCAAATCACATATTACTCGGGTAGATAATTTCCAGTAGATCCTTCATGTGTTAGCCCAAATCACCGACCAGTATGTTTTAAATAAGTGACCCACTGATCAGATCAGATCGACTGGTCCGAACCCTTGACTGGTCCGAACCCTTGACTGGTCCGAACCCTTGACTGGACCGAACCCTTGACTGGTTTCAAACGGTTTCGTTGGACAATAAAGCAGACAGTAAACGGATGGGGTTGTAGGCGCCCTTATAAACACAAACATTAAATATACATCAGGAACGTGCACGGTAAGCTGTCCAATATACAAGTACAGTTAGAAACAGAAATACAAATAGCTAGAGCTTCATTTAAGGAGGTTATTAATAGAATATTCAAGAGGTTGCTAGTAGAATTGAGTAAATCAACCATTCAAATCATTATGAAACTGTGTGTAGTCTGTGGTCAGTCAAACAAACGGGCTTCCACATGGATAAATTGTCATTTTTGTGGAAATTGGTGTCACGCCCCTTGTGCAGATATCCAAGAACTAGCTACAAGCAGTATTAAAACAGGGAAGTGCTTTTGGGTATGCCCAAATGAGATAAATCTGTGGACTAAAATCACAAGGGTATTAAAAGAGAACAACATCAAAGCTGCTTTCATAGAAAACCTGGAAGCTTTCTACAACAGATGGGAACATAAAAAGTCTGGGCTGAATGGTACTGCCCTTGATACTGGCCATGTAGTCAGAAACTGTAAGGCTGGAGATGAAGTCCTGGTAGTCAGTAAATGTGGGGCTGATAGTGCTGTCCTGGGAGACAGTAATGGTGAAGCTGGAGGTGCTGTCCTGGGAGACAGTAATGGTGAAGCTGGAGGTGCTGTCCTGGGAGACAGTAATGGTGAAGCTGGGGGTGCTGTCCTGGGAGACAGTAATGGTGAAGCTGGAGGTGCTGTCCTGGGAGACAGTAATGGTGAAGCTGGGGGTGCTGTCCTGGGAGACAGTAATGGTGAAGCTGGAGGTGCTGTCCTGGGAGACAGTAATGGTGAAGCTGGAGGTGCTGTCCTGGGAGACAGTAATGGTGAAGCTGGAGGTGCTGTCCTGGGAGACAGTAATGGTGAAGCTGGAGATGCTGTCCTGGGAGACAGTAATGGGGAAGCTGGAGATGCTGTCCTGGGAGACAGTAATGGTGAAGCTGGAGATTTTGTCCAGGTAGTCGGGAATTATACGCAGGAAGGAATACATATAAATGACCTCATAGGGGACAGGAGCCATAGTAGGGAAACAAGTGTAGTCAAAGATAAGATAAAACCAATATTGCAAACTAGAAATACCGCAGGAAATAGCAAACAAGAGGACTCCACTAGCAATAGTGAGGATATATTACCAAAAACAACTGGTGGGAGCTCCATTGTTGGTGCTAGGGATGATAGAAGTAAGACAGGGAAACATGCACCAACAGGGAATACAGTCACAGAAACCCAAGGCAAACGGAAACCAAGCCTGTGCACATACTATGCACTTGGTATCTGCTGGCATGGGAAATCTGGAAAAACAGATGGGACGTGCAACTATGACCACCCTAGAAAATGCCATGCCCATATGACAACAGGAAAATGCAAACTCCCTTCCTGTAAGCTTTTTCACCCTGAACTGTGTACCTCTTCAGTACAGGAAAGACTGTGCTATAACTTAAATTGCCAGGCATACCATCTAAAGGGGACAAAAAGATACAAAACATCCAGGCCATGGGAAAACCTGGGTAGCCACAACCACTCAAGAGGGAGAGGTTTTTTAGTGCCAGGAAGGAAAAAAAACTGGCAGGAAATGGCAGAAATCGTACACCAAATCCAGTCATTCCTGGAGTGGAACCACAGTCGATGGCCTCCACTCCAAACCAACAGATACAGATACTAATGCCGGGAAAAAAATCCCCCCCAGTACCAACAATACCACCAGTCCGACAACATTCTTCTTTGCAAATATACAGGGTCTAAAGCCAGCAACAAACAACAAAATACCTTTCATCCGTGGACTGCTTGCAGAGGCAAAGGCAATGTTCGCGGCTTTCACTGAGACCCACATAAAGGATTACTTGGACAACGAAATATGGATCCCAGGTTACAACCTATACAGATGTGACAGAGTGAACAGGCAAAAAGGGGGGGGGGGGTTGGCCTGTACATTGCAGAGTCACTTGTTTGCACAGAACTGCTTAATGCCTCAAATGATGTAGTGGAAGTTTTAGCAGTAAAGGTCGAGAACCAAAACCTAGTCATTGTGGTAGTCTACAAGCCTCCGGATGCAACATCCCAGCAATTCCAGGAACAGCTGTTAAAAATTGACCACTGTCTGGAAAATCTTCCAGCTCCTGCGCCCAACATCTTGCTCCTGGGGGATTTCAACTTAAGGCACCTAAAATGGAGGAATATAGCAAATAATATTGTTGCAGTAATAACACCAGGAGGCAGCTCTGATGAAAACTCACACTCACACGAGCTTTTAAATCTCTGCACAAAATTCAATTTAAACCAGCAAATAATAGAGCCTACTAGACTGGAGAATACACTAGACCTCATCTTCACTAACAATGATGATATGATAAGAAATGTCACCATATCAAAAACAATATACTCAGATCACAACATAATTGAGGTTCAGTCATGTATGCGCGGAGCCCCAGACCGACATAATGAGACTAGTCACGAGGGAGCATTCACCAAATTCAACTTCAATAACAAAAACATAAAGTGGGACCAAGTAAACCAAGTCCTATCCGATATAAGCTGGGAAGATATACTAAGCAACACAGACCCCAACTTATGCCTAGAACAGATTAACTCTGTGTCACTCGATGTATGCACAAGGCTTATTCGTCTAAGAAAAAGGAGGAGTAGATGTAAAATAGAAAGAGACAGGCGCTCCCTTTACAGGCGGCGGAAAAGAATAACAGAGCGGCTAAAAGAGGTCAATATATCTGAAATGCGTAGGGAGACACTGGTCAGAGAAATAGCAAGCATCGAACTTAAGCTAAAAGAATCCTTTAGGAGTCAGGAATCGCGGGAAGAACTAAAAGCCATAAATGAAATCGAAAGAAACCCAAAGTATTTCTTCTCCTATGCCAAATCAAAATCGAGAACAACGTCCAGTATTGGGCCCCTACTTAAACAAGATGGGTCCTACACAGATGACAGCAAGGAAATGAGTGAGCTACTTAAGTCCCAATATGACTCAGTTTTTAGCAAGCCGCTAACCAGACTGAGAGTCGAAGATCAAAATGAATTTTTTATGAGAGAGCCACAAAATTTCATTAACACAAGCCTATCCGATGTTATCCTGACGCCAAATGACTTCGAACAGGCGATAAATGACATGCCCATGCACTCTGCCCCAGGGCCAGACTCATGGAACTCTGTGTTCATCAAGAACTGCAAGAAGCCCCTATCACGAGCCTTTTCCATCCTGTGGAGAGGGAGCATGGACACGGGGGTCGTCCCACAGTTACTAAAAACAACAGACATAGCCCCACTCCACAAAGGGGGCAGTAAAGCAACAGCAAAGAACTACAGACCAATAGCACTAACATCCCATATCATAAAAATCTTTGAAAGGGTCCTAAGAAGCAAGATCACCACCCATCTAGAAACCCATCAGTTACACAACCCAGGGCAACATGGGTTTAGAACAGGTCGCTCCTGTCTGTCTCAACTATTGGATCACTACGACAAGGTCCTAAATGCACTAGAAGACAAAAAGAATGCAGATGTAATATATACAGACTTTGCAAAAGCCTTCGACAAGTGTGACCATGGCGTAATAGCGCACAAAATGCGTGCTAAAGGAATAACAGGAAAAGTCGGTCGATGGATCTATAATTTCCTCACTAACAGAACACAGAGAGTAGTCGTCAACAGAGTAAAGTCCGAGGCAGCTACGGCGAAAAGCTCTGTTCCACAAGGCACAGTACTCGCTCCCATCTTGTTCCTCATCCTCATATCCGACATAGACAAGGATGTCAGCCACAGCACCGTGTCTTCCTTTGCAGATGACACCCGAATCTGCATGAGTGTCTTCCATTGCAGACACTGCAAGGCTCCAGGCGGACATCAACCAAATCTTTCAGTGGGCTGCAGAAAACAATATGAAGTTCAACGATGAGAAATTTCAATTACTCAGATATGGTAAACATGAGGAAATTAAATCTTCATCAGAGTACAAAACAAATTCTGGCCACAAAATAGAGCGAAACACCAACGTCAAAGACCTGGGAGTGATCTCACCTTCAAGGACCATAACATTGTATCAATCGCATCTGCTAGAAAAATGACAGGATGGATAATGAGAACCTTCAAAACTAGGGAGGCCAAGCCCATGATGACACTCTTCAGGTCACTTGTTCTATCTAGGCTGGAATATTGCTGCACACTAACAGCACCTTTCAAGGCAGGTGAAATTGCCGACCTAGAAAATGTACAGAGAACGTTCACGGCGCGCATAACGGAGATAAAACACCTTAATTACTGGGAGCGCTTGAGGTTCCTGAACCTGTATTCCCTGGAACGCAGGAGGGAGAGATACATGATTATATACACCTGGAAAATCCTAGAGGGACTAGTACCGAACTTGCACACGAAAATCACTCACTACGAAAGCAAAAGACTTGGCAGACGATGCACCATCCCCCCAATGAAAAGCAGGGGTGTCACTAGCACGTTAAGAGACCATAAAATAAGTGTCAGGGGCATGAGACTGTTCAACTGCCTCCCAGCACACATAAGGGGGATTACCAACAGACCCCTGGCAGTCTTCAAGCTGGCACTGGACAAGCACCTAAAGTCAGTTCCTGATCAGCCCGGCTGTGGCTCGTACGTTGATTTGCGTGCAGCCAGCAGCAACAGCCTGGTTGATCAGGCTCTGATCCACCAGGAGGCCTGGTCACAGACCGGGCCGCGGGGGCGTTGACCCCCGGAACTCTCTCCAGGTAAACTCCAGGTACGGTGATTACTGCAACTTATGGTGACTCCTGCAACTTACGGTGACTCCTGCAACTTACGGTGAGGACTGCAACTTACGGTGAGGACTGCAACTTACGGTGATTATTGCAACTTACGGTGACTCCTGCAACTTACGGTGACTCCTGCAACTTACGGTGACTCCTGCAACTTACGGTGACTCCTGCAACTTACGGTGACTCCTGCAACTTACGGTGAGGACTGCAACTTACGGTGACTCCTGCAACTTACGGTGAGAACTGCAACTTACGGTGACTCCTGCAACTTACGGTGAGGACTGCAACTTACGGTGACTCCTGCAACTTACGGTGACTCCTGCAACTTACGGTGACTCCTGCAACTTACGGTGACTCCTGCAACTTACGGTGACTCCTGCAACTTACGGTGAGGAATGCAACTTACGGTGACTCCTGCAACTTACGGTGATAACTGCAACTTACGGTGACTCCTGCAACTTACGGTGAGGACTGCAACTTACGGTGACTCCTGCAACTTACGGTGAGAACTGCAACTTACGGTGACTCCTGCAACTTACGGTGACTCCTGCAACTTACGGTGACTCCTGCAACTTACGGTGACTCCTGCAACTTACGGTGACTCCTGCAACTTACGGTGAGGACTGCAACTTACGGTGAGGACTGCAACTTACGGTGACTCCTGCAACTTACGGTGAGAACTGCAACTTATGGTGACTCCTGCAACTTACGGTGACTCCTGCAACTTACGGTGACTCCTGCAACTTACGGTGACTCCTGCAACTTACGGTGAGAACTGCAACTTACGGTGACTCCTGCAACTTACGGTGAGGACAGCAACTTACGGTGAGGACTGCAACTTACGGTGACTATTGCAACTTACGGTGATTACTGCAACTTACGGTGAGGACTGCAACTTACGGTGACTCCTGCAACTTACGATGACTCCTGCAACTTACGGTGAGGACTGCAACTTACGGTGACTATTGCAACTTACGGTGACTCCTGCAACTTACTGTGACTCCTGCAACTTACGGTGACTCCTGCAACTTAGGGTGAGGACTGCAACAATTAAGAGGCGCCTAAGTTCCCTTGGCTTCTAATAACATGTTAATTTTTCCACTATAATTTACCTTGCCCATAATTACTAACACATTTCCTTTGTTTCGTCAGGTGAGGTTCAGGATCCTTCCTTAATTCATGGTAGAACTTAGCTAATTTTCCTTGACAACTGTGATGCTGATTTGTTGTGTTGCAAATCTCTGACCTCTGGAACACTATTGTCCTCAATGATTTGTAAAGTTATATATAAAGTTATAATTAATATATATATATATATATATGTATATATATATATATATATATATATATATATATATATATATATATATATATATATATATATATATATATATATGTATATATATATATATATATGCCGTGAGCAATGGGCTAGTAAACCCCTTCTCCTGTATACATTTACTAAAAAAGAGAAGAAAAACTTTATAAAACTGGGTTGCTTAAATGTGCGTGGATGTAGTGCGGATGACAAGAAACAGATGATTGCTGATGTTATGAATGAAAAGAAGTTGGATGTCCTGGCTCTAAGCGAAACAAAGCTGAAGGGGGTAGGAGAGTTTCAGTGGGGGGAAATAAATGGGATTAAATCTGGAGTATCTGAGAGAGTTAGAGCAAAGGATGGGGTAGCAGTAATGTTAAATGATCAGTTATGGAAGGAGAAAAGAGAATATGAATGTGTAAATTCAAGAATTATGTGGATTAAAGTAAAGGTTGGATGCGAGAAGTGGGTCATAATAAGCGTGTATGCACCTGGAGAAGAGAGGAATGCAGAGGAGAGAGAGAGATTTTGGGAGATGTTAAGTGAATGTATAGGAGCCTTTGAACCAAGTGAGAGAGTAATTGTGGTAGGGGACCTGAATGCTAAAGTAGGAGAAACTTTTAGAGAGGGTGTGGTAGGTAAGTTTGGGGTGCCAGGTGTAAATGATAATGGGAGCCCTTTGATTGAACTTTGTATAGAAAGGGGTTTAGTTATAGGTAATACATATTTTAAGAAAAAGAGGATAAATAAGTATACAAGATATGATGTAGGGCGAAATGACAGTAGTTTGTTGGATTATGTATTGGTAGATAAAAGACTGCTGAGTAGACTTCAGGATGTACATGTTTATAGAGGGGCCACAGATATATCAGATCACTTTCTAGTTGTAGCTACACTGAGAGTAAAAGGTAGATGGGATACAAGGAGAATAGAAGCATCAGGGAAGAGAGAGGTGAAGGTTTATAAACTAAAAGAGGAGGCAGTTAGGGTAAGATATAAACAGCTATTGGAGGATAGATGGGCAAATGAGAGCATAGGCAATGGGGTCGAAGAGGTATGGGGTAGGATTAAAAATGTAGTGTTAGAGTGTTCAGCAGAAGTTTGTGGTTACAGGAAAGTGGGTGCAGGAGGGAAGAGGAGCGATTGGTGGAATGATGATGTAAAGTAAGGGAGAAAAAGTTAGCATATGAGAAGTTTTTACAAAGTAGAAGTGATGCAAGGAGGGAAGAGTATATGGAGAAAAAGAGAGAGGTTAAGAGAGTGGTGAAGCAATGTAAAAAGAGAGCAAATGAGAGAGTGGGTGAGATGTTATCAACAAATTTTGTTGAAAATAAGAAAAAGTTTTGGAGTGAGATTAACAAGTTAAGAAAGCCTAGAGAACAAATGGATTTGTCAGTTAAAAATAGGAGAGGAGAGTTATTAAATGGAGAGTTAGAGGTATTGGGAAGATGGAGGGAATATTTTGAGGAATTGTTAAATGTTGATGAAGATAGGGAAGCTTGATTTCGTGTATAGGGCAAGGAGGAATAACATCTTGTAGGAGTGAGGAAGAGCCAGTTGTGAGTGTGGGGGAAGTTCGTGAGGCAGTAGGTAAAATGAAAGGGGGTAAGGCAGCCGGGATTGATGGGATAAAGATAGAAATGTTAAAAGCAGGTGGGGATATAGTTTTGGAGTGGTTGGTGCAATTATTTAATAAATGTATGGAAGAGGGTAAGGTACCTAGGGATTGGCAGAGAGCATGCATAGTTCCTTTGTATAAAGTGAGTGTACCTGGTAAAGTGTATGGTAGAGTTATAATTGAAAGAATTAAGAGTAAGACGGAGACAAGGAGGCAGGTGTTTACAGTGAAACATATAAGTGAACAGTATTTAGATAAGGCTAAAGAGGTCTTTGTGGCATTTATGGATTTGGAAAAGGCGTATGACAGGGTGGATAGGGGGGCAATGTGGCAGATGTTGCAAGTGTATGGTGTAGGAGGTAGGTTACTGAAAGCAGTGAAGAGTTTTTACGAGGATAGTGAGGCTCAAGTTAGAGTATGTAGGAAAGAGGGAAATTTTTTCCCAGTAAAAGTAGGCCTTAGACAAGGATGTGTGATGTCACCGTGGTTGTTTAATATATTTATAGATGGGGTTGTAAGAGAAGTAAATGCGAGGGTCTTGGCAAGAGGCGTGGAGTTAAAAGATAAAGAATCACACACAAAGTGGGAGTTGTCACAGCTGCTCTTTGCTGATGACACTGTGCTCTTGGGAGATTCTGAAGAGAAGTTGCAGAGATTGGTGGATGAATTTGGTAGGGTGTGCAAAAGAAGAAAATTAAAGGTGAATACAGGAAAGAGTAAGGTTATGAGGATAACAAAAAGATTAGGTGATGAAAGATTGAATATCAGATTGGAGGGAGAGAGTATGGAGGAGGTGAACGTATTCAGATATTTGGGAGTGGACGTGTCAGCGGATGGGTCTATGAAAGATGAGGTGAATCATAGAATTGATGAGGGAAAAAGAGTGAGTGGTGCACTTAGGAGTCTGTGGAGACAAAGAACTTTGTCCTTGGAGGCAATGAGGGGAATGTATGAGAGTATAGTTTTACCAACGCTCTTATATGGGTGTGAAGCATGGGTGATGAATGTTGCAGCGAGGAGAAGGCTGGAGGCAGTGGAGATGTCATGTCTGAGGGCAATGTGTGGTGTGAATATAATGCAGAGAATTCTTAGTTTGGAAGTTAGGAGGAGGTGCGGGATTACCAAAACTGTTGTCCAGAGGGCTGAGGAAGGGTTGTTGAGGTGGTTCGGACATGTAGAGAGAATGGAGCGAAACAGAATGACTTCAAGAGTGTATCAGTCTGTAGTGGAAGGAAGGCGGGGTAGGGGTCGGCCTAGGAAAGGTTGGAGGGAGGGGGTAAAGGAGGTTTTGTGTGCGAGGGGCTTGGACTTCCAGGAGGCATGCATGAGCGTGTTTGATAGGAGTGAATGGAGACAAATGGTTTTTAATACTTGACGTGCTGTTGGAGTGTGAGCAAAGTAACATTTATGAAGGGATTCAGGGAAACCGGCAGGCCGGACTTGAGTCCTGGAGATGGGAAGTACAGTGCCTGCACTCTGAAGGAGGGGTGTTAATGTTGCAGTTTAAAAACTGTAGTGTAAAGCACCCTTCTGGCAAGACAGTGATGGAGTGAATGATGGTGAAAGTTTTTCTTTTTCGGGCCACCCTGCCTTGGTGGGAATCGGCCAGTGTGATAATAAAAAAAAAAATATATATATATATTATTGGAATAAGTTTAGTTACTGTAGAATTCTTTATCTGATCGAGTTCAAACTTTCACTGTTAGATTTTTTTAAAAGAAAGTTCGGCGTTTACTTTGTGTTGTGTGAATTTAAATTTTATTATTTAAGTTTTTTACCAGACAGAAACCAGAGAATGCTTCTTCCGGTCGGCCTCAAACCCTAAATACTGTATTTTAATTGTAAGTATTTTTGCTTTAGGCGGAATTAATGGCAATTTTTAAAAATTATTTTTCAGATTAACATGAAAAATATAATTATTTTTTCCTTGTTTGATCGTCAAGAATTTGAAATATAATCAAAATAAGAAAAAATTTATATATATTTTTTTAAATATGATTTTTTTTAAACATTTTTATAAAAATTATTGATAAATTTTTCTATTTTCTGAAAATATCTCAGAAACATTTTTTTTTCAATCTCCAAAATTTTAATTTACAACTCGAGAACACCATATTAGATAAGCTTCAAACTTACAACGCTGGTGCACATGACCGAGCGCAAAACCTGTAAGAGTTTGACAGGACAATTTACAGGTGTGGGAGCCCCGTGGACAATGTCACACAGGAGAGTCCCAGGTTGTGTCTCCCTCCGATAACCTCAGAAAGTCTCTGCTGCTCGGCTACAGAAATTTCAAGATGGCGCGTCTTCCTTACAAGAAAGTTGCTATTGCTAGTGGAGCTTCTCGGTGCTATTATTTTACGTTATTGTATTGTTTTGTTTTGATGCTAGCGAGGGGCTCTTGATCCAAGGAGCTAGACTTATCCCCCTTCCTTCAACATGACTCACTGCTACAGTATGACTCACTGCTACAGTATGACTCACTGCTACAGTATGACTCACTGCTACAGTATGACTCACGGCTACAGTATGATTCACTGCTACAGTATGATTCACTGCTACAGAATGACTCACTGCTACAACATGACTCACTTCTGAAGTATGACTCACTACTGTAGTATGACTCACTACTGTAGTATGACTCACCACTGCAGTATGACTGCTGCAACATGACTGTCTACTACTGTATGACTCACTGCTGCAACATGGTTGTCTACTACTGTATGACTCACTGCTGCAACATGGTTGTCTACTACTGTATGACTCACTGCAGCAACATGGTTGTCTACTACTGTATGACTCACTGCTGCAACATGGTTGTCTACTACAGTATGACTCACTGCTGCAACATGACTGGCTACTACAGTATGACTCACTGCTGCAACATGACTGGCTACTACTGTATGACTCACTGCTGCAACATGACTGTCTACTACTGTATGACTCACTGCTACAACATGACTGGCTACTACTGTGTGACTCACTGCTGCAACATGACTGGCTACTACAGCATGACTCACTGCTGCAACATGACTGGCTACTACTGTATGACTCACTTCTGCAACATGACTGTCTACCACTGTATGACTCACTGCTGCAACATGACTGTCTACTACTGTAAGACTCAATGCTGCAACATGACTGTCTACTGTATGACTCACTGCTGCAACATGACTGGCTACTACTGTATGAATCACTGCTGCAACATGACTCACTGCTACAACATGACTGGCTACTACAGTATGATTCACTGCTGCAACATGACTGGCTACTACTGTATGAATCACTGCTGCAACATGACTCACTGCTGCAACATGACTGGCTCCTACAGTATGACTCACTGCTGCAACATGACTGGCTATTACAGTATGACTCACTGCTGCAACATGACTGGCTACTACAGTATGACTCACTGCTGCAACATGACTGGCTACTACTGTATGACTCACTGCTGCAACATGACTGTCTACTACTGTATAACTCACTGCTGCAACATGACTGTCTACTACTGTATGACTCACTGCTGCAACATGACTGTCTACTACTGTATGACTCACTGCTGCAACATGACTGTCTACTACTGTATGACTCACTGCTGCAACATGACTGTCTACTACTGTATGACTCACTGCTGCAACATGACTGTCTACTACTGTATGACTCACTGCTGCAACATGACTGTCTACTACTGTATGACTCACTGCTGCAACATGACTGGCTACTACAGTATGACTCACTGCTGCAACATGACTGTCTACTACTGTATGATTCACTGCTGCAACATGACTGTCTACTACTGTATGACTCACTGCTGCAACATGACTCACTGCTACAACATGACTGGCTACTACAGTATGACTCACTGCTGCAGCATGACTGGCTACTACAGTATGACTCACTGCTGCAACATGACTGGCTACTACTGTATGACTCACTGCTGCAACATGACTGGCTACTACAGTATGACTCACTGCTGCAACATGACTGGCTACTACTGTATGATTCACTGCTGCAACATGACTGGCTACTACAGTATGACTCACTGCTGCAACATGACTGTCTACTACTGTATGACTCACTGCTGCAACATGACTGGCTACTACAGTATGACTCACTGCTGCAACATGACTGGCTACTACTGTATGACTCACTGCTGCAACATGACTGGCTACTACAGTATGACTCACTGCTGCAACATGACTGGCTACTACAGTATGACTCACTGCTGCAACATGACTGGCTACTACAGTATGACTCACTGCTGCAACATGACTGGCTACTACAGTATGACTCACTGCTGCAACATGACTGTCTACTACTGTATGACTCACTGCTGCAACATGACTGTCTACTACTGTATGACTCACTGCTGCAACATGACTGTCTACTACTGTATGACTCACTGCTACAACATGACTGGCTACTACTGTATGACTCACTGCTGCAACATGACTGGCTACTACTGTATGACTCACTGCTGCAACATGACTGGCTACTACTGTATGACTCACTGCTACAACATGACTGGCTACTACTGTATGACTCACTGCTGCAACATGACTGGCTACTACTGTATGACTCACTGCTGCAACATGACTGGCTACTACTGTATGACTCACTGCTACAACATGACTGGCTACTACTGTATGACTCACTGCTGCAACATGACTGGCTACTACTGTATGACTCGCTGCTGCAACATGACTGGCTACTACATTATGACTCACTGCTACAACATGACTGGCTACTACAGTATGACTCACTGCTGCAACATGACTGTCTACTACTGTATGACTCACTGCTGCAACATGACTGGCTACTACTGTATGACTCACTGCTGCAACATGACTGGCTACTACTGTATGACTCACTGCTGCAACATGACTGGCTACTACAGTATGACTCACTGCTGCAACATGACTGGCTACTACAGTATGACTCACTGCTGCAACATGACTGTCTACTACTGTATGATTCACTGCTGCAACATGACTGTCTACTACTGTATGACTCACTGCTGCAACAGTACTGGCTACTACAGTATGACTCACTGCTGCAACATGACTGTCTACTACTGTATGATTCACTGCTGCAACATGACTGTCTACTACTGTATGACTCACTGCTGCAACATGACTCACTGCTACAACATGACTGGCTACTACAGTATGACTCACTGCTGCAGCATGACTGGCTACTACAGTATGACTCTCTGCTGCAACATGACTGGCTACTACTGTATGACTCACTGCTGCAACATGACTGGCTACTACAGTATGACTCACTGCTGCAACATGACTGGCTACTACTGTATGATTCACTGCTGCAACATGACTGGCTACTACAGTATGACTCACTGCTGCAACATGACTGTCTACTACTGTATGACTCACTGCTGCAACATGACTGGCTACTACAGTATGACTCACTGCTGCAACATGACTGGCTACTACTGTATGACTCACTGCTGCAACATGACTGGCTACTACAGTATGACTCACTGCTGCAACATGACTGGCTACTACATTATGACTCACTGCTGCAACATGACTGGCTACTACAGTATGACTCACTGCTGCAACATGACTGGCTACTACAGTATGACTCACTGCTGCAACATGACTGTCTACTACTGTATGACTCACTGCTGCAACATGACTGTCTACTACTGTATGACTCACTGCTGCAACATGACTGGCTACTACAGTATGACTCACTGCTGCAACATGACTGGCTACTACTGTATGACACACTGCTGCAACATGACTGGCTACTACAGTATGACTCACTGCTGCAACATGACTGGCTACTACAGTATGACTCACTGCTGCAACATGACTGGCTACTACAGTATGACTCACTGCTGCAACATGACTGGCTACTACAGTATGACTCACTGCTGCAACATGACTGTCTACTACTGTATGACTCACTGCTGCAACATGACTCACTGCTACAACATGACTGGCTACTACAGTATGATTCACTGCTGCAACATGACTGTCTACTACTGTATGACTCACTGCTGCAACATGACTCACTGCTACAACATGACTGGCTACTACAGTATGACTCACTGCTGCAACATGACTGTCTACTACTGTATGACTCACTGCTACAACATGACTGGCTACTACAGTATGACTCACTGCTGCAACATGACTGGCTACTACAGTATGATTCACTGCTGCAACATGACTGTCTACTACTGTATGACTCACTGCTGCAACATGACTCACTGCTACAACATGACTGGCTACTACAGTATGACTCACTGCTGCAACATGACTGTCTACTACTGTATGACTCACTGCTACAACATGACTGGCTACTACAGTATGACTCACTGCTGCAACATGACTGTCTACTACTGTATGACTCACTGCTGCAACATGACTGGCTACTACAGTATGACTCACTGCTGCAACATGACTGGCTACTACAGTATGACTCACTGCTGCAACATGACTCACTGCTGCAACATGACTGGCTACTACAGTATGACTCACTGCTGCAACATGACTGTCTACTACTGTATGACTGACTGCTGCAACATGACTGTCTACTACTGTATGACTCACTGCTGCAACATGATTGTCTACTACTGTATGATTCACTGCTGCAACATGACTGGCTACTACAGTATGACTCACTGCTGCAACATGACTGTCTACTACTGTATGATTCACTGCTGCAACATGACTGTCTACTACTGTATGACTCACTGCTGCAACATGACTGGCTACTACAGTATGACTCACTGCTGCAACATGACTGTCTACTACTGTATGATTCACTGCTGCAACATGACTGGCTACTACTGTATGACTCACTGCTGCAACATGACTGGCTACTACTGTATGACTCACTGCTTTAACATGACTGGCTACTACAGTATGACTCACTGCTGCAACATGACTGGCTACTACTGTATGACTCACTGCTGCAACATGACTGGCTACTACAGTATGACTCACTGCTGCAACATGACTGGCTACTACTGTATGACTCATTGCTGCAACATGACTGGCTACTACAGTATGACTCACTGCTGCAACATGACTGGCTACTACTGTATGACTCACTGCTGCAACATGACTGGCTACTACAGTATGACTCACTGCTGCAACATGACTGTCTACTACTGTATGATTCACTGCTGCAACATGACTGGCTACTACAGTATGACTCACTGCTGCAACATGACTGGCTACTACTGTATGACTCACTGCTGCAACATGACTGTCTACTACTGTATGACTCACTGCTACAACATGACTGGCTACTACTGTATGACTCACTGCTGCAACATGACTGGCTACTACTGTATGACTCACTGCTGCAACATGACTGGCTACTACTGTATGACTCACTGCTACAACATGACTGGCTACTACTGTATGACTCACTGCTGCAACATGACTGGCTACTACTGTATGACTCACTGCTGCAACATGACTGGCTACTACAGTATGACTCACTGCTACAACATGACTGGCTACTACAGTATGACTCACTGCTGCAACATGACTGTCTACTACTGTATGACTCACTGCTGCAACATGACTGGCTACTACTGTATGACTCACTGCTGCAACATGACTGGCTACTACTGTATGACTCACTGCTGCAACATGACTGGCTACTACAGTATGACTCACTGCTGCAACATGACTGGCTACTACAGTATGACTCACTGCTGCAACATGACTGTCTACTACAGTATGACTCACTGCTACAACATGACTGGCTACTACAGTATGACTCACTGCTGCAACATGACTGTCTACTACTGTATGACTCACTGCTGCAACATGACTGGCTACTACAGTATGACTCACTGCTGCAACATGACTGGCTACTACAGTATGACTCACTGCTGCAACATGACTCACTGCTGCAACATGACTGGCTACTACAGTATGACTCACTGCTGCAACATGACTGTCTACTACTGTATGACTGACTGCTGCAACATGACTGTCTACTACTGTATGACTCACTGCTGCAACATGACTGTCTACTACTGTATGATTCACTGCTGCAACATGACTGGCTACTACAGTATGACTCACTGCTGCAACATGACTGTCTACTACTGTATGATTCACTGCTGCAACATGACTGTCTACTACTGTATGACTCACTGCTGCAACATGACTGGCTACTACAGTATGACTCACTGCTGCAACATGACTGTCTACTACTGTATGATTCACTGCTGCAACATGACTGGCTACTACTGTATGACTCACTGCTGCAACATGACTGGCTACTACTGTATGACTCACTGCTTTAACATGACTGGCTACTACAGTATGACTCACTGCTGCAACATGACTGGCTACTACTGTATGACTCACTGCTGCAACATGACTGGCTACTACAGTATGACTCACTGCTGCAACATGACTGGCTACTACTGTATGACTCACTGCTGCAACATGACTGGCTACTACAGTATGACTCACTGCTGCAACATGACTGTCTACTACTGTATGATTCACTGCTGCAACATGACTGGCTACTACAGTATGACTCACTGCTGCAACATGACTGGCTACTACTGTATGACTCACTGCTGCAACATGACTGTCTACTACTGTATGACTCACTGCTACAACATGACTGGCTACTACTGTATGACTCACTGCTGCAACATGACTGGCTACTACTGTATGACTCACTGCTGCAACATGACTGGCTACTACTGTATGACTCACTGCTACAACATGACTGGCTACTACTGTATGACTCACTGCTGCAACATGACTGGCTACTACTGTATGACTCACTGCTGCAACATGACTGGCTACTACAGTATGACTCACTGCTACAACATGACTGGCTACTACAGTATGACTCACTGCTGCAACATGACTGTCTACTACTGTATGACTCACTGCTGCAACATGACTGGCTACTACTGTATGACTCACTGCTGCAACATGACTGTCTACTACTGTATGACTCACTGCTGCAACATGACTGGCTAGTACAGTATGACTCACTGCTGCAACATGACTGGCTACTACAGTATGACTCACTGCTGCAACATGACTGTCTACTACAGTATGACTCACTGCTGCAACATGACTGGCTACTACAGTATGACTCACTGCTGCAACATGACTGGCTACTACAGTATGACTCACTGCTGCAGCATGATTTACTGCTAAAAAATGATTCACTCCTAGAACATGAATCACTGCTGCAATATATCTCAAAGCTACGTTATTAATCACCACTACTGTATAACTTACTGCCAAATTACTCCCTGCTACAATATAACTCACTGCTATGTGATGACTCACTGCTATAACATGGCTCACAGCTACATCATGACTCACAGCTACATCATGACTCACTGTAGCTAAAACATGATTCGCTTCTACAAATTGATTACTTTTAATAACATAACTCTCTACAGTGGGACTGGCAACCTCAAACTCGGTCCCTCAGCCTGGAGTCGACGTAATCAGGCCAGCAATCTTGATAAATGTACAGCATATGCGCGAAGAAGTGTATTATATACTGCAGACAGGTGAGGTGAAGCAGTCGCAAGCGGTGTCGACTTGTCGGTTCTCTGAACCATTTATTTTCATTCCTGTCAGACACAGTAACATCTTGGTATCTTCATACCTAACGAAACGTAACCTAACGTAACCTAACCTAACCTAACCTAACCTAACCTAACCTAACCTAACCTAACCTAGCCTAACCTAACCTAACCTAACCTAACCTAGCCTAACCTAACCTAACCTAGCCTAGCCTAACCTAGCCTAACCTAGCCTAGCCTCGCCTAACCTAACCTAACCTCGCCTAACCTAACCTAGCATAACCTAACCTAACCTAACCTAACCTAGCCTAGCCTAATCTAACCTAGCTTAACCTAACCTAGCCTAACCTAACCTATCCTAACCTAACCTAATTTAGCCTAACCTAACCTAACCAAGCCTAACCTAACCTAGCCTAACCTAACCAAGCCTAACCTAACCTAACATAACCTAGCCTAACCTAACCTAACCTAACCTAACCTAGCCTAACCTAACCTAACCTAACCTAGCCTAACCTAACCTTACCTAGCCTAGCCTAGCCTAACCTAACCTAGCCTAGCCTAACCTAACCTAACCTAACCTAACCTAGCCTAACCTAACCTAACCTAACCTAACCTAACCTAGCCTAACCTAACCTAACCTCGCCTAACCTAACCTAGCATAACCTAACCTAACCTAACCTAACCTAACCTAGCCTAGCCTAATCTAACCTAGCTTAACCTAACCTAGCCTAACCTAACCTATCCTAACCTAACCTAATTTAGCCTAACCTAACCTAACCAAGCCTAACCTAACCTAGCCTAACCTAACCTAGCCTAACCTAACCTAACATAACCTAGCCTAACCTAACCTAACCTAACCTAACCTAGCCTAACCTAACCTAACCTAACCTAGCCTAACCTAACCTTACCTAGCCTAGCCTAGCCTAACCTAACCTAGCCTAGCCTAACCTAACCTAACCTAACCTAACCTAACCTAGCCTAACCTAACCTAACCTAACCTAACCTAACCTAGCCTAACCTAACCTTACCTAGCCTAGCCTAGCCTAACCTAACCTAGCCTAACCTAACCTAACCTAACCTAGCCTAACCTAACCTAGCCTAACCTAACCTAACCTAACCTAACCTAACCTAGCCTAACCTAACCTAACCTAACCTAGCCTAACCTTACCTAGCCTAGCCTAGCCTAACCTAACCTAACCTAACCTAACCTAACCTAACCTAACCTAGCCTAACCTAACCTAATCTAACCTAACCTAACCTAACCTAGCCTAACCTAACCTAACCTAACCTAGCCTAACCTAACCTTACCTAGCCTAGCCTAACCTAACCTAGCCTAACCTAACCTAACCTAACCTAGCCTAACCTAACCTAGCCTAACCTAACCTAACCTAGCCTAGCCTAACCTAACCTAACCTAACCTAACCTAACCTAACCTAGCCTAACCTAACCTAACCTAACCTAACCTAGCCTAACCTTACCTAGCCTAGCCTAGCCTAACCTAACCTAGCCTAACCTAACCTAACCTAACCTAACCTAGCCTAACCTAACCTAATCTAACCTAACCTAACCTAACCTAGCCTAACCTAACCTAACCTAACCTAGCCTAACCTAACCTTACCTAGCCTAGCCTAGCCTAACCTAACCTAGCCTAACCTAACCTAACCTAACCTAGCCTAACCTAACCTAGCCTAACCTAACCTAACCTAACCTAACCTAACCTAACTTAACCTAACCTAGCCTAACCTAACCTAACCTAACCTAACCTAGCCTAACCTTACCTAACCTAGCCTAGCCTAACCTAACCTAGCCTAACCTAACCTAACCTAACCTAACCTAGCCTAACCTAACCTAACCTAACCTAGCCTAACCTAACCTTACCTAGCCTAGCCTAGCCTAATCTAACCTAGCCTAACCTAACCTAACCTAACCTAGCTTAGCCTAATCTAACCTAGCCTAACCTAACCTAGCCTAACCTAACCTATCCTAACCTAACCTAACCTACCCTACCTTAACCTAACCAAGCCTAACCTAACCTAGCCTAACCTAACCTAGCCTAACCTAACCTAACATAACCTAGCCTAACCTAACCGAACCTAACCTAACCTAACCTAACCTAACCTAACCTAACCTAGCCTAACCTAACCTAACCTAGACTAACCTAACCTAGCCTAACCTAACGTAACCTAGCCTAGCCTAACCTAACCTAACATAACCTAGCCTCACCTAACCTAACCTAACCTAGCCTAACCTAACCTAACCTAGCCTAGCCTAACCTAACCTAACATAACCTAGCCTAACCTAACCTAACCTAACCGAACCTAACCTAACCTAACCTAACCTAGCCTAGCCTAACCTAACATAACCTAGCCTAACCCAGCCTAATCTAACCTAACCTAACCTAACCTAGCCTAACCTAACCTAATGTAACTCAACGTAACGTAACCTAATCTAAGGTAACCTAACCTAACTAACCTAACCTAACTTAACCTAACTTAACCTAACCTAACCTAACCTAACCTAACCTAACCTAGGCTAACCTAACCTAACCTAACCTAACCTAACCTAACCTAACCTAGGCTAATCTAACCTAACCTAACCTAATCTAACCTAACCTAGCCTAGCCTAGCCTAACCTAACATATAGGCATGATCTACTTCCACATGTGGATATATCCAAGTAACACCTACGACTGCTTCACCTCACCTGTCTGTAGTATATAAGCCACTTCGTGCATATGTTGTATTCTTCTCAAGATTTCTGGACTGATTACATCGACTCCAGGCTGAGGGACTGATTACCTCTAACTCCTCCTGATTTTCACCATTCTCTTTGTATTGGACAGATGAAGCCAATGTGTAGCTAAACGCGGGATTGAACCCGCGGTCATAGAGTCTCAAAACTCCAGACCGTCGCGTTAGCCACTGGACCAGCTAGCCACAATAAGATTCATCCAACTAGGTATATTTCTACACCATAGGAAGGTTAGCACAGGCACCACTGTGACCACAAATGCAAGTTTTTACAGACGAATCTCCAGCTAGCGTGACCGTGACGAACTCTAGCTCAAGTCCCTTCACTGCCGTCAACATGACTTAAGAAATCGTAATGACACGATTGCAAACAGTCTTATCAACATGGATGTCTAATCGAAATCGTTCAGTGTTGCAGCGAAATTAATTTCATATTTAATTTCAGCATCACTAAATTATTTAGAAACCAAGTTTTTAACTGTGAAGTGAAACCAGTGATGTCAAGTATAATTATCAATTCATGTAACTAGGAGAGTAATATCGAAATTATTGTAAATAGTTGAGTGCTAAGTAATGACGCTGTGTTTATGGAGAGTCAAAATCTAATTGGGTGTATCTTAAGTTACCTAGAAGATACGTTGAAGTATTAGAATGAATTAGGGAGTTCTTATTTGTTAATTTTGAAGGTATTTAGGATAAGTTAATAAAAATTCTGGTGAGACGTGTGGGAGGACATGATCAACTGCTCCCAGGCTATGTATAGCGGTGTACTCAGCCAGGATGGGAAGTCATTGGACCGTCATCACAGAGCTGAGACATGAGGTGTCTAACCAGGAATAGCAGTTACCTACTTCCTGTCTGCTGCAGTCTGATTAGAATGTGACACATCCTTGGTGAACTAATGGAAGGGTATTTAAAATTTTGGTGGTGAAGGACAGGTTGGTGGTTAGATTAACATGGCGTTAAAATAAGCTTCGGTTAGGAGGTAACTGTGTAACCCTGTGCATTTAATCCATTCTTTACTGTAAGCAATTTGTGATATTGACTTGAAGGTTATGTTGATTATAGCTGACGGTGGATCAGAGTCTGCATAAATGAGCTGTCAGTCTTAATATTTTAGGTTGGCAATACTGTGTATAGCTCTTACGGGCCAGTGGTGCAGTTGTTCCGGTCCAGTGGTGCAGTTGTTCCGGTCCAGTGGTGCAGTTGTTCCGGTCCAGTGGTGCAATTGTTCCGGTCCAGTGGTGCAATTGTTCCGGTCCAGTGGTGCAGTTGTTCCGGTCCAGTGGTGCAGTTGTTCCGGTCCAGTGGTGCAGTTGTTCCGGTCCAGTGGTGCAGTTGTTCCGGTCCAGTGGTGCAGTTAAATATTGCTGTGTTTCAGTATTTAATTGATCAACTTCAACATTTGTATTGATCGTTTATTAACAAGGAACGTTTAACTGAATGTAACAGTCAGTTAACTGCTGACCAGAGTGTGTTGTTGCTTGTACAGGAAGATTATTGGTGGAGACGATTATCAGATAACTGTAAGTACAACGTAGAGCATATACCCATCCACAGACAAACACCCACCCACCCACACACCCACACACCCACACACCCACCCACCCACACACCCACCCACCCACACACCCACCCACCCAACCACACACCCACCCACCCGGTGGCATGGTGGCTAAAGCTCCCGCTTCACACACGGAGGGCCCGGGTTCGATTCCCGGCGGGTGGAAACATTTCGACACGTTTCCTTACACCTGTTGTCCTGTTCACCTAGCAGCAAATAGGTACCTGGGTGTTAGTCGACTGGTGTGGGTCGCATCCTGGGGGACAAGATTAAGGACCCCAATGGAAATAAGTTAGACAGTCCTCGATGACGCACTGACTTTCTTGGGTTATCCTGGGTGACTAACCCTCCGGGATTAAAAATCCGAACGAAATCTTATCTTATCTTATCTTATCACCTACCCACCCAATCCAACCACCTACCCATCCTCCCAACCCAACCACCTACCCAACCACACATTCACTCACCCACACCCACACACCCACACACCCACACACCCACACCCACACACCCACACCCACACCCACACTTCTAATTCCCCTTGAAAAACATAATTTGATCAAAGAACCCAAGGTTGGTGTAACAATTAAGAGTTGTTACCTTTAGAAATCACAAATCTTTTTCACATTTAAGGCAGTTGACCTTGTTAAAAATACTAGTTTGTGTATATAAACTTCACTAAGACAACTGATAATATTCCACAGTGAATACTAAAGAAAAAAGTAATACGTGATATGGAAGGAGAATTGTCTCCAGGATCGAGCCTTGATTGTTAGAGCATGATAGAGCCTTGATTGTTAGAGCGTGATAGAGGCTTGATTGTTAGAGCATGATAGAGGCTTGATTGTTAGAGCGTGATAGAGCCTTGATTGTTAGAGCGTGATAGAGGCTTGATTGTTAGAGCGTGATAGAGCCTTGATTGTTAGAGCATGATAGAGCCTTGATTGTTAGAGCATGATAGAGCCTTGATTGTTAGAGCATGATAGAGCCTTGATTGTTAGAGCATGATCGAGCCTTGATTGTTAGAGCATGATAGAGCCTTGATTGTTAGAGCATGATAGAGCCTTGATTGTTAGAGCATGATAGATCCTTGATTGTTAGAGCATGATAGAGCCTTGATTGTTAGAGCGTGATAGAGGCTTGATTGTTAGAGCATGATAGAGGCTTGATTGTTAGAGCGTGATAGAGCCTTGATTGTTATAGCATAATAGAGCCTTGATTGTTAGAGCATGATCGAGCTTTGATTGTTAGAGCATGATAGAGCCTTGATTGTTAGAGCATGATAGAGCCTTGATTGTTAGAGCATGATAGAGGCTTGATTGTTAGAGCGTGATAGAGGCTTGATTGTTAGAGCGTGATAGAGGCTTGATTGTTAGAACGTGATAGAGGCTTGATTGTTAGAGCATAATAGAGGCTTGTTTGTTAGAGCATCATAGAGGCTTGATTGTTAGAGCTTGATAAAGGCTTGATTGCTAGAGTATAATAGAGGCTTGATTGTTAGAGCATGATAGAGCCTTGATTGTTAGAGCGTGATAGAGGCTTGATTGTTAGAGCATGATAGAGGCTTGATTGTTAGAGCATGATAGAGGCTTGATTGTTAGAGCGTGATAGAGGCTTGATTGTTAGAGCGTGATAGAGGCTTGATTGTTAGAGCGTGATAGAGGCTTGATTGTTAGAGCGTGATAGAGGCTTGATTGTTAGAGCGTGATAGAGGCTTGATTGTTAGAGCATAATAGAGGCTTGATTGTTAGAGCATGATAGAGCCTTGATTGTTGTGATAGAGCATAGCATAATAGATAGAGAGGCTTGATTGTTAGAGCATAATAGAGGCTTGATTGTTAGAGCATGAAAGAGGCTTGATTGTTAGAGCATAATAGAGGCTTGATTGTTAGAACGTGATAGAGGCTTGTTTGTTAGAGCATCATAGAGGCTTGATTGTTAGAACGTGATAGAGGCTTGATTGTTAGAGCATGATTGTTAGAGAAACAAACAATAGTCTACAAAAAATCTACATAAATGGGGGAGACTTAAGAATCGTGACTGGCTACAAGTGGTGTTGTACTGTGGTCAGTATTAGGGTTTTATTACGAGCACAGGTGATGTCTTGTGGACCTGTAGCACCTCTCTGTAAATAAATCAACACTGTCAATTAGGCAGCGCAGAGAGGAAGCAAAATAGCAGAAATAACTACTTAAACCGTGTATTCTTTCACCAAAACTGTGTATAGTTATCTGCATTATTTACAGCGAATATTCCCCTCAGGGAAGGTTCCTTGATGTTGGTGAGGGGCTCTTGATTTAGGGAATTAGATCTGTGCTCCAGTTCCCCGAATTAAGCCTGAATGCCTTCCACATCCTCCCCCCAGGCGCTGTATAATCCTCCGGGTTTAGCGCTTCCCCCTTGATTATAATAATGATAATAATAATAATAATAATAATACAGCGAATATTTAAATAATATATACGAGCAAAATCCGCTGTACAGTCTACAACCAGAGGTAATGGAAGCCTGACTAGTTTGCTCCAGGGGCTGGAGATGTCACTTTACACCTGACTGGTTGATGAACCAGCAGTTAGTATACAGTGGGGCCCCAGACTGTTACACTGTTAACTGGTGGTTCACTGATGGGAAGGACATGACTACAAGTGTGTGTGACACGTCGAATAAATTCTAACATACTTTTCCCGAGCCACAACCTAGTTGTTCAAGCTCTACATTACCTACATTGATAATGGAATAAATAGCGGAATAAGCGTAATATATCTTTATTTCTACCAGTACATGTACAAGGTATACAGACCATAGCTGACATTAGTGACATACTAAGATATAGAAAGCCGCTTGTTATACAGAGCATTTCGGGCAAATCTGGTCAGTTTTTTCCCAGGATGCGACCCACACCAGTCCACTAACACCCAGATACCCATTCTTACTAGCGGGTGAACATGGACAACCGGTGGAAATATAAACACAAATGCAGTATAATGTGATCCTTTATTGACAACGTTTCACCCACACAGTGGGCTTTTTCAAGTCACACACGGATCTACCTGGGGTTGGAAGGTACGGGACATGGACAACCGGTGTAATGAAACACGTTCAATGTTTCTACCATTGCATGAAATCGAACCCGGACCCTCAGCGTGTGAAGCGAGAGCTTTGCCACCAGGCCACGGGCCACTCAAAGCATGTTTGACAATACTCCTACAATATGCCAATCAAATTATTTCTGAATAGGAAATCAGATAGCTACTGAATGAGCTGGATTAGTTGATATAAGCATTACATTACATTACTCCAGCATTTAAAAACGAAAAAAATATAGATCTTAGTCAACCTGAATTCGAAAAAGACTAAGGAGACCTGGTTAGCAGAAAACTTAAACCAAGACTTTTAGTTTAATATGTTTATTATGCACCCCATACCCATCCTGTGGGCGGTAGTCACCACATACCCATCCTGTGGGCGGTAGTCACCACATACCCATCCTGTGGGCGGTAGTCACCACATACCCATCCTGTGGGCGGTAGTCACCACATACCCATCCTGTGGGCGGTAGTCACCACATACCCATCCTGTGGGCGGTAGTCACCACATACCCATCCTGTGGGCGGTAGTCACCACATACCCATCCTGTGGGCGGTAGTCACCACATACCCATCCTGTGGGCGGTAGTCAAAAGATTACAGAGGTACATAATGGGTCCAGGGACTGGGCCTCAAAGTTTTGATAGCAGAGCAAGTTACAGAGGTAATGAATTCACAATTTACAAAGGTAATGAACTCACAAGTTACAAAGGTAATGAATACTGTAAGAATGGTTACTTACGTTTATACATGGCTACAATCATGAACAAATTTTAGAGTAATGAGCAATTCACACTTCCACACCCGGTCACAACTGTAGTGAGTTATTGGTGCAAATGTTGATTGCTGAGTCTCTCTCTCTCACACACACACACACACATACAAATTCATACACACACACACATAAACACACACACACACACACACACACACACACACACACACACACACACACACACACACACACACACAAACTCATACACACACACGCACACACACCCAAAACTTCCTAAATTATTCTCAATATTGTTAATAGCATTCCTGACTTCACTTTGAGAAGATTAAATATTAGACGTCCTCAGCGTATACTACAATATTAGACGTCCTCAGCGTATACTACAATATTAGACGTCCTCAGCGTATACTACAATATTAGACGTCCTCAGCGTATACTACAATATTAGACGTCCTCAGCGTATACTACAATATTAGACGTCCTCAGCGTATACTACAATATTAGACGTCCTCAGCGTATACTACAATATTAGACGTCCTCAGCGTATACTACAATATTAGACGTCCTCAGCGTATACTACAATATTAGACGTCCTCAGCGTATACTACAATATTAGACGTCCTCAGCGTATACTACAATATTAGACGTCCTCAGCGTATACTACAATATTAGACGTCCTCAGCGTATACTACAATATTAGACGTCCTCAGCGTATACTACAATATTAGACGTCCTCAGCGTATACTACAATATTAGACGTCCTCAGCGTATACTACAATATTAGACGTCCTCAGCGTATACTACAATATTAGACGTTCTCAGCGTATACTACAATATTAGACGTCCTCAGCGTATACTACAATATTAGACGTCCTCAGCGTATACTACAATATTAGACGTCCTCAGCGTATACTACAATATTAGACGTCCTCAGCGTATACTACAATATTAGACGTCCTCAGCGTATACTACAATATTAGACGTCCTCAGCGTATACTACAATATTAGACGTCCTCAGCGTATACTACAATATTAGACGTCCTCAGCGTATACTACAATATTAGACGTCCTCAGCGTATACTACAATATTAGACGTCCTCAGCGTATACTACAATATTAGACGTCCTCAGCGTATACTACAATATTAGACGTCCTCAGCGTATACTACAATATTAGACGTCCTCAGCGTATACTACAATATTAGACGTCCTCAGCGTATACTACAATATTAGACGTCCTCAGCGTATACTACAATATTAGACGTCCTCAGCGTATACTACAATATTAGACGTCCTCAGCGTATACTACAATATTAGACGTCCTCAGCGTATACTACAATATTAGACGTCCTCAGCGTATACTACAATATTAGACGTCCTCAGCGTATACTACAATATTAGACGTCCTCAGCGTATACTACAATATTAGACGTCCTCAGCGTATACTACAATATTAGACGTCCTCAGCGTATACTACAATATTAGACGTCCTCAGCGTATACTACAATATTAGACGTCCTCAGCGTATACTACAATATTAGACGTCCTCAGCGTATACTACAATATTAGACGTCCTCAGCGTATACTACAATATTAGACGTCCTCAGCGTATACTACAATATTAGACGTCCTCAGCGTATACTACAATATTAGACGTCCTCAGCGTATACTACAATATTAGACGTCCTCAGCGTATACTACAATATTAGACGTCCTCAGCGTATACTACAATATTAGACGTCCTCAGCGTATACTACAATATTAGACGTCCTCAGCGTATACTACAATATTAGACGTCCTCAGCGTATACTACAATATTAGACGTCCTCAGCGTATACTACAATATTAGACGTCCTCAGCGTATACTACAATATTAGACGTCCTCAGCGTATACTACAATATTAGACGTCCTCAGCGTATACTACAATATTAGACGTCCTCAGCGTATACTACAATATTAGACGTCCTCAGCGTATACTACAATATTAGACGTCCTCAGCGTATACTACAATATTAGACGTCCTCAGCGTATACTACAATATTAGACGTTCTCAGCGTATACTACAATATTAGACGTCCTCAGCGTATACTACAATATTAGACGTCCTCAGCGTATACTACAATATTAGACGTCCTCAGCGTATACTACAATATTAGACGTCCTCAGCGTATACTACAATATTAGACGTCCTCAGCGTATACTACAATATTAGACGTCCTCAGCGTATACTACAATATTAGACGTCCTCAGCGTATACTACAATATTAGACGTCCTCAGCGTATACTACAATATTAGACGTTCTCAGCGTATACTACAATATTAGACGTCCTCAGCGTATACTACAATATTAGACGTCCTCAGCGTATACTACAATATTAGACGTCCTCAGCGTATACTACAATATTAGACGTTCTCAGCGTATACTACAATATTAGACGTCCTCAGCGTATACTACAATATTAGACGTCCTCAGCGTATACTACAATATTAGACGTTCTCAGCGTATACTACAATATTAGACGTCCTCAGCGTATACTACAATATTAGACGTCCTCAGCGTATACTACAATATTAGACGTCAGCGTATACTCAGCGTATACTACAATATTAGACGTTCTCAGCATATACTACAATATTAGACGTCCTCAGCGTATACTACAATATTAGACGTCCTCAGCGTATACTACAATATTAGACGTTCCTCAGCGTATACTACAATATTAGACGTCCTCAGCGTATACTACAATATTAGACGTCCTCAGCGTATACTACAATATTAGACGTCCTCAGCGTATACTACAATATTAGACGTCCTCAGCGTATACTACAATATTAGACGTTCTCAGCGTATACTACAATATTAGACGTTCTCAGCGTATACTACAATATTAGACGTCCTCAGCGTATACTACAATATTAGACGTCCTCAGCGTATACTACAATATTAGACGTCCTCAGCGTATACTACAATATTAGCGTATACTACAATATTAGACGTCCTCAGCGTATACTACAATATTAGACGTCCTCAGCGTATACTACAATATTAGAGCGTCCTCAGCGTATACTACAATATTAGACGTCCTCAGCGTATACTACAATATTAGACGTCCTCAGCGTATACTACAATATTAGACGTCCTCAGCGTATACTACAATATTAGACGTCCTCAGCGTATACTACAATATTAGACGTCCTCAGCGTATACTACAATATTAGACGTCCTCAGCGTATACTACAATATTAGACGTCCTCAGCGTATACTACAATATTAGACGTCCTCAGCGTATACTACAATATTAGACGTCCTCAGCATATACTACAATATTAGACGTCCTCAGCGTATACTACAATATTAGACGTCCTCAGCGTATACTACAATATTAGACGTCCTCAGCGTATACTACAATATTCAGTATACTACAATATTAGACGTCCTCAGCGTATACTACAATATTAGACGTCCTCAGCGTATACTACAATATTAGACGTCCTCAGCGTATACTACAATATTAGACGTCCTCAGCGTATACTACAATATTAGACGTTCTCAGCGTATACTACAATATTAGACGTCCTCAGCGTATACTACAATATTAGACGTCCTCAGCGTATACTACAATATTAGACGTCCTCAGCGTATACTACAATATTAGACGTCCTCAGCGTATACTACAATATTAGACGTTCTCAGCGTATACTACAATATTAGACGTCCTCAGCGTATACTACAATATTAGACGTTCTCAGCGTATACTACAATATTAGACGTTCTCAGCGTATACTACAATATTAGACGTCCTCAGCGTATACTACAATATTAGACGTTCTCAGCGTATACTACAATATTAGACGTTCTCAGCGTATACTACAATATTAGACGTCCTCAGCGTATACTACAATATTAGACGTCCTCAGCGTATACTACAATATTAGACGTCCTCAGCGTATACTACAATATTAGTCGTTCTCAGCGTATACTACAATATTAGACGTCCTCAGCGTATACTACAATATTAGTCGTTCTCAGCGTATACTACAATATTAGACGTCCTCAGCGTATACTACAATATTAGACGACCTCAGCGTATACTACAATATTAGACGTCCTCAGCGTATACTACAATATTAGACCTCAGCGTATACTACAATATTAGACGTCCTCAGCGTATACTACAATATTAGACGTCCTCAGCGTATACTACAATATTAGACGTCCTCAGCTACAATATTAGACGTACTCAGCGTATACTACAATATTAGACGTCCTCAGCGTATACTACAATATTAGACGTCCTCAGCGTATACTACAATATTAGACGTCCTCAGCGTATACTACAATATTAGTCATTCTCAGCGTATACTACAATATTAGACGTCCTCAGCGTATACTACAATATTAGACGACCTCAGCGTATACTACAATATTAGACGTCCTCAGCGTATACTACAATATTAGACGTCCTCAGCGTATACTACAATATTAGACGTCCTCAGCGTATACTACAGCGTATACTACAATATTAGACGTCCTCAGCGTATACTACAATATTAGACGTCGTATACTCACGCGTATACTACAAGATTAGACGTCCGCAGCGTATACTACAATATTAGACGTCCTCAGCGTATACTACAATATTAGACGTCCTCAGCGTATACTACAATATTAGACGTCCTCAGCGTATACTACAATATTAGACGTCCTCAGCGTATACTACAATATTAGACGTCCTCAGCGTATACTACAATATTAGACGTCCTCAGCGTATACTACAATATTAGACGTCCTCAGCGTATACTACAATATTAGACGTCCTCAGCGTATACTACAATATTAGACGTCCTCAGCGTATACTACAATATTAGACGTCCTCAGCGTATACTACAATATTAGACGTCCTCAGCGTATACTACAATATTAGACGTTCCTCAGCGTATACTACAATATTAGACGTCCTCAGCGTATACTACAATATTAGACGTCCTCAGCGTATACTACAATATTAGACGTCCTCAGCGTATACTACAATATTAGACGTCCTCAGCGTATACTACAATATTAGACGTCCTCAGCGTATACTACAATATTAGACGTCCTCAGCGTATACTACAATATTAGACGTCCTCAGCGTATACTACAATATTAGACGTCCTCAGCGTATACTACAATATTAGACGTCCTCAGCGTATACTACAATATTAGACGTTCTCAGCGTATACTACAATATTAGACGTCCTCAGCGTATACTACAATATTAGACGTCCTCAGCGTATACTACAATATTAGACGTATACTACAATATTAGACGTTCTCAGCGTATACTACAATATTAGACGTCCTCAGCGTATACTACAATATTAGACGTCCTCAGCGTATACTACAATATTAGACGTAGCGTATACTACAATATTAGACGTCTCAGCGTATACTACAATATTAGACGTCCTCAGCGTATACTACAATATTAGACGTTCTCAGCGTATACTACAATATAAGACGTACTCAGCGTATACTACAATATTAGACGTATACTACAATATTCCTCAGCTTATACTACAATATTAGACGTTCTCAGCGTATACTACAATATTAGACGTTCTCAGCGTATACTACAATATAAGACGTCCTCAGCGTATACTACGATATTAGACGTATACTACAATATTAGACCTCAGCGTATACTACAATATTAGACGTCCTCAGCGTATACTACGATATTAGACGTTCTCAGCGTATACTACAATATTAGACGTTCTCAGCGTATACTACAATATTAGACGTTCTCAGCGTATACTACAATATTAGACGTCCTCAGCGTATACTACAATATTAGACGTCCTCAGCGTATACTACAATATTAGACGTCCTCAGCGTATACTACAATATTAGACGTCCTCAGCGTATACTACAATATTAGACGTCCTCAGCGTATACTACAATATTAGACGTCCTCAGCGTATACTACAATATTAGACGTCCTCAGCGTATACTACAATATTAGACGTCCTCAGCGTATACTACAATATTAGACGTTCTCAGCGTATACTACAATATTAGACGTCGTATACTCAGCGTATACTACAATATTAGACGTCCTCAGCGTATACTACAATATTAGACGTCCTCAGCGTATACTACAATATTAGACGTCAGCCTCAGCGTATACTACAATATTAGACGTAGACCTCAGCGTATACTACAATATTTGAGGTCCTCAGCGTATACTACAATATTAGACGTCCTCAGCGTATACTACAATATTAGACGTCCTCAGCGTATACTACAATATTAGACGTCCTCAGCGTATACTACAATATTAGACGTCCTCAGCGTATACTACAATATTAGACGTCAGCGTATACTACAGCGTATACTACAATATTAGACGTCCTCAGCGTATACTACAATATTAGACGTTCCTCACCGTATACTACAATATTAGACGTCCTCAGCGTATACTACAATATTAGACGTCCTCAGCGTATACTACAATATTAGACGTCCTCAGCGTATACTACAATATTAGACGTCCTCAGCGTATACTACAATATTAGACGTCGTCAGCGTATACTACAATATTAGACGTCCTCAGCGTATACTACAATATTAGACGTCCTCAGCGTATACTACAATATTAGATGTCCTCAGCGTATACTACAATATTAGACGTTCTCAGCGTATACTACAATATTAGACGTCCTCAGCGTATACTACAATATTAGACGTCCTCAGCGTATACTACAATATTAGACGTCCTCAGCGTATACTACAATATTAGACGTCCTCAGCGTATACTACAATATTAGACGTCCTCAGCGTATACTACAATATTAGACGTCCTCAGCGTATACTACAATATTAGACGTCCTCAGCGTATACTACAATATTAGACGTCCTCAGCGTATACTACAATATTAGACGTCCTCAGCGTATACTACAATATTAGACGTCCTCAGCGTATACTACAATATTAGACGTCCTCAGCGTATACTACAATATTAGACGTCCTCAGCGTATACTACAATATTAGACGTCCTCAGCGTATACTACAATATTAGACGTTCTCAGCGTATACTACAATATTAGACGTCTCAGCGTATATTACAATATTAGACGTCCTCAGCGTATACTACAATATTAGACGTCCTCAGCGTATACTACAATATTAGACGTCCTCAGCGTATACTACAATATTAGACGTTCTCAGCGTATACTACAATATTAGACGTCCTCAGCGTATACTACAATATTAGACGTCCTCAGCGTATACTACAATATTAGACGTCCTCAGCGTATACTACAATATTAGACGTCCTCAGCGTATACTACAATATTAGACGTCAGCGTATACTCAGCGTATACTACAATATTAGACGTCCTCAGCGTATACTACAATATTAGACGTCCTCAGCGTATACTACAATATTAGACGTCCTCAGCGTATACTACAATATTAGACGTCCTCAGCGTATACTACAATATTAGACGTCCTCAGCGTATACTACAATATTAGACGTCCTCAGCGTATACTACAATATTAGACGTCCTCAGCGTATACTACAATATTAGACGTCCTCAGCGTATACTACAATATTAGACGTCCTCAGCGTATACTACAATATTAGACGTCCTCAGCGTATACTACAATATTAGACGTCCTCAGCGTATACTACAATATTAGACGTCCTCAGCGTATACTACAATATTAGACGTCCTCAGCGTATACTACAATATTAGACGTCCTCAGCGTATACTACAATATTAGACGTCCTCAGCGTATACTACAATATTAGACGTCCTCAGCGTATACTACAATATTAGACGTCCTCAGCGTATACTACAATATTAGACGTCCTCAGCGTATACTACAATATTAGACGTCCTCAGCGTATACTACAATATTAGACGTCCTCAGCGTATACTACAATATTAGACGTCCTCAGCGTATACTACAATATTAGACGTTCTCAGCGTATACTACAATATTAGACGTCCTCAGCGTATACTACAATATTAGACGTCCTCAGCGTATACTACAATATTAGACGTCCTCAGCGTATACTACAATATTAGAGCGTCCTCAGCGTATACTACAATATTAGACGTATACTCAGTCCTCGTATACTACAATATTAGACGTCCTCAGCGTATACTACAATATTAGACGTTCTCAGCGTATACTACAATATTAGACGTCCTCAGCGTATACTACAATATTAGACGTCCTCAGCGTATACTACAATATTAGACGTCCTCAGCGTATACTACAATATTAGACGTTCTCAGCGTATACTACAATATTAGACGTCCTCAGCGTATACTACAATATTAGACGTCCTCAGCGTATACTACAATATTAGACGTCCTCAGCGTATACTACAATATTAGAGCGTATACTACAATATTTCCTCAGCGTATACTACAATATTAGAGCGTATACTACAATATTAGACGTCCTCAGCGTATACTACAATATTAGACGTCCTCAGCGTATACTACAATATTAGACGTTCTCAGCGTATACTACAATATTAGACGTTCTCAGCATATACTACAATATTACGACGTATACTACAATATTAGACGTTCTCAGCGTATACTACAATATTAGACGTCCTCAGCGTATACTACAATATTAGACGTCCTCAGCGTATACTACAATATTAGACGTCCTCAGCGTATACTACAATATTAGACGTCCTCAGCGTATACTACAATATTAGACGTTCTCAGCGTATACTACAATATTAGACGTTCTCAGCGTATACTACAATATTAGACGTCCTCAGCGTATACTACAATATTAGACGTAGACCTCAGCGTATACTACAATATTAGACGTTCCTCAGCGTATACTACAATATTAGACGTCCTCAGCGTATACTACAATATTCCTCAGCGTATACTACAATATTAGACGTTCTCAGCGTATACTACAATATTAGACGTTCTCAGCATATACTACAATATTAGACGTCCTCAGCGTATACTACAATATTAGACGTTCTCAGCGTATACTACAATATTAGACGTTCTCAGCGTATACTACAATATTAGACGTCCTCAGCGTATACTACAATATTAGACGTTCTCAGCGTATACTACAATATTAGACGTCCTCAGCGTATACTACAATATTAGACGTCAGGGTATACTCAGCGTATACTACAATATTAGACGTCCTCAGCGTATACTACAATATTAGACGTTCTCAGCGTATACTACAATATTAGACGTCCTCAGCGTATACTACAATATTAGACGTCCTCAGCGTATACTACAATATTAGACGTCCTCAGCGTATACTACAATATTAGACGTCCTCAGCGTATACTACAATATTAGAGGTCCTCAGCGTATACTACAATATTAGACGTGCTCAGCTTATACTACAATATTAGACGTCCTCAGCGTATACTACAATATTAGACGTCCTCAGCGTATACTACAATATTAGACGTCCTCAGCGTATACTACAATATTAGACGTCCTCAGCGTATACTACAATATTAGACGTCCTCAGCGTATACTACAATATTAGACGTCCTCAGCGTATACTACAATATTAGACGTCCTCAGCGTATACTACAATATTAGACGTCCTCAGCGTATACTACAATATTAGACGTCCTCAGCGTATACTACAATATTAGACGTCCTCAGCGTATACTACAATATTAGACGTCCTCAGCGTATACTACAATATTAGACGTCCTCAGCGTATACTACAATATTAGACGTCCTCAGCGTATACTACAATATTAGACGTCCTCAGCGTATACTACAATATTAGACGTCCTCAGCGTATACTACAATATTAGACGTCCTCAGCGTATACTACAATATTAGACGTTCTCAGCGTATACTACAATATTAGACGTCCTCAGCGTATACTACAATATTAGACGTCCTCAGCGTATACTACAATATTAGACGTCCTCAGCGTATACTACAATATTAGACGTTCTCAGCGTATACTACAATATTAGACGTCCTCAGCGTATACTACAATATTAGACGTTCTCAGCGTATACTACAATATTAGACGTCCTCAGCGTATACTACAATATTAGACGTCCTCAGCGTATACTACAATATTAGACGTCCTCAGCGTATACTACAATATTAGACGTCCTCAGCGTATACTACAATATTAGACGTCCTCAGCGTATACTACAATATTAGACGTCCTCAGCGTATACTACAATATTAGACGTTCTCAGCGTATACTACAATATTAGACGTCCTCAGCGTATACTACAATATTAGACGTCCTCAGCGTATACTACAATATTAGACGTCCTCAGCGTATACTACAATATTAGACGTCCTCAGCGTATACTACAATATTAGACGTCCTCAGCGTATACTACAATATTAGACGTCCTCAGCGTATACTACAATATTAGACGTCCTCAGCGTATACTACAATATTAGACGTCCTCAGCGTATACTACAATATTAGACGTTCTCAGCGTATACTACAATATTAGACGTCCTCAGCGTATACTACAATATTAGACGTCCTCAGCGTATACTACAATATTAGACGTCCTCAGCGTATACTACAATATTAGACGTCCTCAGCGTATACTACAATATTAGACGTCCTCTACAATATTAGACGTCCTCAGCGTATACTACAATATTAGACGTCCTCAGCGTATACTACAATATTAGACGTATACTCAGCGTATACTACAATATTAGACGTCCTCAGCGTATACTACAATATTAGACGTTCTCAGCGTATACTACAATATTAGACGTCCTCAGCGTATACTACAATATTAGACGTCAGCGTATACTCAGCGTATACTACAATATTAGACGTCCTCAGCGTATACTACAATATTAGACGTCCTCAGCGTATACTACAATATTAGACGTCCTCAGCGTATACTACAATATTAGACGTTCTCAGCGTATACTACAATATTAGACGTAGACGTTCTCAGCGTATACTACAATATTAGACGTCATCAGCGTATACTACAATATTAGACGTTCTCAGCGTATACTACAATATTAGACGTTCTCAGCGTATACTACAATATTAGACGTTCTCAGCGTATACTACAATATTAGACGTCCTCAGCGTATACTACAATATTAGACGTCCTCAGCGTATACTACAATATTATACGTAGACGTTCTCAGCGTATACTACAATATTAGACGTTCTCAGCGTATACTACAATATTAGACGTCTCAGCGTATACTCAGCGTATACTACAATATTAGACGTCCTCAGCGTATACTACAATATTAGACGTCCTCAGCGTACACTACAATATTAGACGTCCTCAGCGTATACTACAATATTAGATACTACAATATTAGACGTCTCAGCGTATACTACAATATTAGACGTCCTCAGCGTATACTACAATATTAGACGTCCTCAGCGTATACTACAATATTAGACGTTCTCAGCGTATACTACAATATTAGACGTCCTCAGCGTATACTACAATATTAGACGTCTTCAGCGTATACTACAATATTAGACGTCCTCAGCGTATACTACAATATTAGACGTCCTCAGCGTATACTACAATATTAGACGTCCTCAGCGTATACTACAATATTAGACGTCCTCAGCGTATACTACAATATTAGACGTTCTCAGCGTATACTACAATATTAGACGTTCTCAGCGTATACTACAATATTAGACGTCCTCAGCGTATACTACAATATTAGACGTCCTCAGCGTATACTACAATATTAGACGTCCTCAGCGTATACTACAATATTAGACGTTCTCAGCGTATACTACAATATTAGACGTCCTCAGCGTATACTACAATATTAGACGTCCTCAGCGTATACTACAATATTAGACGTCCTCAGCGTATACTACAATATTAGACGTCCTCAGCGTATACTACAATATTAGACGTTCTCAGCGTATACTACAATATTAGACGTCCTCAGCGTATACTACAATATTAGACGTTCTCAGCGTATACTACAATATTAGACGTCCTCAGCGTATACTACAATATTAGACGTCCTCAGCGTATACTACAATATTAGACGTCCTCAGCGTATACTACAATATTAGACGTCCTCAGCGTATACTACAATATTAGACGTCCTCAGCGTATACTACAATATTAGACGTCCTCAGAGTATACTACAATATTAGACGTCCTCAGCGTATACTACAATATTAGACGTCCTCAGCGTATACTACAATATTAGACGTCCTCAGCGTATACTACAATATTTCTCAGCGTATACTACAATATTAGACGTCCTCAGCGTATACTACAATATTAGACGTCCTCAGCGTATACTACAATATTAGACGTCCTCAGCGTATACTACAATATTAGACGTCCTCAGCGTATACTACAATATTAGACGTCCTCAGCGTATACTACAATATTAGACGTCCTCAGCGTATACTACAATATTAGACGTCCTCAGCGTATACTACAATATTAGACGTCCTCAGCGTATACTACAATATTAGACGTTCTCAGCGTATACTACAATATTAGACGTTCTCAGCGTATACTACAATATTAGACGTCCTCAGCGTATACTACAATATTAGACGTTCTCAGCGTATACTACAATATTAGACGTTCTCAGCGTATACTACAATATTAGACGTCCTCAGCGTATACAATATTAGACGTCCTCAGCGTATACTACAATATTAGACGTCCTCAGCGTATACTACAATATTAGACGTTCTCAGCGTATACTACAATATTAGACGTTCTCAGCGTATACTACAATATTAGACGTTCTCAGCGTATACTACAATATTAGACGTTCTCAGCGTATACTACAATATTAGACGTCCTCAGCGTATACTACAATATTAGACGTTCTCAGCGTATTCTACAATATTAGACGTTCTCAGCGTATACTACAATATTAGACGTTCTCAGCGTATACTACAATATTAGACGTCCTCAGCGTATACTACAATATTAGACGTCCTCAGCGTATACTACAATATTAGACGTCCTCAGCGTATACTACAATATTAGACATTCTCAGCGTATACTACAATATTAGACGTCCTCAGCGTATACTACAATATTAGACGTCCTCAGCGTATACTACAATATTAGACGTTCTCAGCGTATATTACAATATTAGACGTCCTCAGCGTATACTACAATATTTCTCAGCGTATATTACAATATTAGACGTCCTCAGCGTATACTACAATATTAGACGTCTTCAGCGTATACTACAATATTAGACGTCCTCAGCGTATACTACAATATTAGACGTCCTCAGCGTATACTACAATATTAGACGTTCTCAGCGTATACTACAATATTAGACGTCCTCAGCGTATACTACAATATTAGACGTCTTCAGCGTATACTACAATATTAGACGTCCTCAGCGTATACTACAATATTAGACGTCCTCAGCGTATACTGCAATATTAGACGTCCTCAGCGTATACTACAATATTAGACGTTCTCAGCGTATACTACAATATTAGACGTTCTCAGCGTATACTACAATATTAGACGTTCTCAGCGTATACTACAATATTAGACGTCCTCAGCGTATACTACAATATTAGACGTCCTCAGCGTATACTACAATATTAGACGTCCTCAGCGTATACTACAATATTAGACGTTCTCAGCGTATACTACAATATTAGACGTCCTCAGCGTATACTACAATATTAGACGTCCTCAGCGTATACTACAATATTAGACGTCCTCAGCGTATACTACAATATTAGACGTCCTCAGCGTATACTACAATATTAGACGTTCTCAGCGTATACTACAATATTAGACGTCCTCAGCGTATACTACAATATTAGACGTTCTCAGCGTATACTACAATATTAGACGTCCTCAGCGTATACTACAATATTAGACGTCCTCAGCGTATACTACAATATTAGACGTCCTCAGCGTATACTACAATATTAGACGTTCTCAGCGTATACTACAATATTAGACGTCCTCAGCGTATACTACAATATTAGACGTCCTCAGCGTATACTACAATATTAGACGTCCTCAGCGTATACTACAATATTAGAGTCCTCACGTATACTACAATATTAGACCTCAGCGTATACTACAATATTAGACGTCCTCAGCGTATACTACAATATTAGACGTCCTCAGCGTATACTACAATATTAGACGTCCTCAGCGTATACTACAATATTAGACGTCCTCAGCGTATACTACAATATTAGACGTCCTCAGCGTATACTACAATATTAGACGTCCTCAGCGTATACTACAATATTAGACGTCCTCAGCGTATACTACAATATTAGACGTCCTCAGCGTATACTACAATATTAGACGTCCTCAGCGTATACTACAATATTAGACGTTCTCAGCGTATACTACAATATTAGACGTCCTCAGCGTATACTACAATATTAGACGTCCTCAGCGTATACTACGTATACTACATTAGACGTCCTCAGCGTATACTACAATATTAGACGTCCTCAGCGTATACTACAATATTAGACGTTCTCAGCGTATACTACAATATTAGACGTCCTCAGCGTATACTACAATATTAGACGTCCTCAGCGTATACTACAATATTAGACGTCCTCAGCGTATATACTAACATGTTTACTAAAGTCTCAGTTTTGGTCTCCAGGTTAATGAATGAAAATATATATAAAAGATGAAGAAATTGATGTGATGTATAATATTGTGATGTATAATATTGTGATGTATAATATTGTGATGTATAATAATGTGATGTATAATATTGTGATGTATAATATTGTGATGTATAATATTGTGATGTATAATAATGTGATGTATAATATTGTGATGTATAATATTGTGATGTATAATATTGTGATGTATAATAATGTGATGTATAATATTGTGATGTATAATAGTGTGATGTATCACTATTGTAATGTGTCATAATGTTTCTCTGGGTTATAACCTGATGTATAATAATGTATAATAATGTTTCTCTGGGTTATAACCTGATGTATAATAATGTATAATAATGTTTCCCTGGGTTATAACCTGATGTATAATAATGTATAATAATGTTTCCCTGGGTTATAACCTGATGTATAATAATGTATAATAATGTTTCCCTGGGTTATAACCTGATGTATAATAATGTATAATAATGTTTCCCTGGGTTATAACCTGATGTATAATAATGTATAATAATGTTTCCCTGGGTTATAACCTGATGTATAATAATGTATAATAATGTTTCTCTGGGTTATAACCTGATGTATAATAATGTATAATAATGTTTCCCTTGGTTATAACCTGATGTATAATAATGTATAATAATGTTTCCCTGGGTTATAACCTGATGTATAATAATGTATAATAATGTTTCTCTGGGTTATAACCTGATGTATAATAATGTATAATAATGTTTCTCTGGGTTATAACCTGATGTATAATAATGTATAATAATGTTTCCCTGGGTTATAACCTGATGTATAATAATGTATAATAATGTTTCTCTGGGTTATAACCTGATGTATAATAATGTATAATAATGTTTCTCTGGGTTATAACCTGATGTATAATAATGTATAATAATGTTTCTCTGGGTTATAACCTGATGTATAATAATGTGTCATAATGTTTCTCTGGGTTATAACCTGATGTATAATAATGTATAATAATGTTTCTCTGGGTTATAACCTGATGTATAATAATGTATAATAATGTTTCCCTGGGTTATAACCTGATGTATAATAATGTATAATAATGTTTCCCTGGGTTATAACCTGATGTATAATAATGTATAATAATGTTTCCCTGGGTTATAACCTGATGTATAATAATGTATAATAATGTTTCTCTGGGTTATAACCTGATGTATAATAATGTATAATAATGTTTCCCTGGGTTATAACCTGATGTATAATAATGTATAATAATGTTTCTCTGGGTTATAACCTGATGTATAATAATGTATAATAATGTTTCTCTGGGTTATAACCTGATGTATAATAATGTGTCATAATGTTTCTCTGGGTTATAACCTGATGTATAATAATGTGTCATAATGTTTCCCTGGGTTATAACCTGATGTATAATAATGTATAATAATGTTTCTCTGGGTTATAACCTGATGTATAATAATGTATAATAATGTTTCTCTGGGTTATAACCTGATGTATAATAATGTGTCATAATGTTTCTCTGGGTTATAACCTGATGTATAATAATGTGTCATAATGTTTCCCTGGGTTATAACCTGATGTATAATAATGTATAATAATGTTTCCCTGTGTTATAACCTGATGTATAATAATGTATAATAATGTTTCCCTGGGTTATAACCTGGACACACTCAATGTTCGCTCTCTGGAAGATGTACAATTATGTTCCAACATTTTTAAAGTCAGCCTTTGGAAAACGTTTCTTAGACATATTTTTCCTATATAAATCTTTTCCAAAATTTCAAATATTTTCGGTAAAAATGTTAAATCCTCTGCAATTTCAAAGTTTAACTTAAAATATTATAGCGCTGGGGGAAGGGGGGGGGGAGTGATACAGTATATAGGTATATGGGACCTTAAATAATTTAACTATTGGGAAATTAGTTACAATAGCTTACAAAATACACTTATAAGATGTATCACTGTAGTTCTGCACTCGAATAATACAGTAGTAGAGACTGGAATCACTCAGCTCTGACTCATGAGTACCAATACCACTCTCCACAACCTTCAAACTCAGGTATTCGTCCTCGGTTACTTCTACTGTCTACGAGCACAGTCACTCCTTTTTCTGAGGGTCAATGTGTGGTGTGAATATTATATGGAAAATCTTAGTCTTGAGATTAGGAGGTGTGAGGTTACTAAAAGTATTATCCAGAGGGTTGAGGAGGGTTGTTGAGGTGGTTCGGACATTTACAGAGAATGGAGGGTAAATAATTCTGTAGTGGAGGGTAGGCAGGGTAGGATTCGTCCTAGGAAAGGTTGGAGGGAAGGGGTAAAAAAGGTTTGGCTTGCGAGGGGCTTGGACTTCCAACTGCGTGTTAGAGAGAGTGAGTGGAGACAACTTGTTTTTATGACTTGACGTGCTGTTGTAGTGTGAGCAAGGTATCCTTTTTGAAAAGGTTCAGGGAAAACGGTTAGACAGACTTGAGTCCTGGAGGTGGGGGTATACAGTGCCTGCAGTCTGAAGGATGGGTGGGGATATTTCAGCTTGGAGAACCATCTGACCTGTAACGTCGACGTCATTCTGGCAAGACGGTGATGGAGTGAGTGAAGGTGAAAGAGTTTCTTCTTTTAAGTGTCACACTACCTCGGTGGGAGACAACCAGTATGTTAAAAAAAAATAGTCCTTTACAAATTTAGCTAATCCGAACATCACAAATTAACTGACCCCCGTTCACGGTGAGGCCAGTTTTAGTGACGTGACAACCCGCACTCTGGGTCAGTCATGCCAGATCAGTCGCTGACTCACCAGCATTACGTGGTAAATTAGACTAGTTTCGGTCGCTGCTTGATCCGAAATAGGTATCCTCCCAACCAAGTAATTCACAGCACTCTGTATCATAAAGCACTCGACTAAGTAGCTGTACCTATAATACCTACAGAGGACGAGGAGCTGTAGCTCACTGGTCCCGAGATACCTGGGAGATATGAATTAAACTCACCCAGGGGATGAAGAGCTGGGATCACATTATGCAAGAGACACAAAGCACCAGAAGGTCCAGGAGCTGTCGATTATCACCTCAAATTTTTAGCCCCATCATATGAGTTAATCTCAAGTTGTTGTATATAAAAAAAATCCAATTTTTTTTAAATAACTGGCAAATCACCTCCTATACACACAAATAACCCGCACATAGGAGAGGGGAGCTTACGACGACGTTACGGTCTGACTTGGACCACTTATAAAGTCCAAGTCGAACCGAAACGTCGTCGTATCTCCCCTCTCCTATGTTCGGGTTATTTGTGTATTGTTCCAGTCACGGTATTGTGTCGTTTTTGTTATTCACCTCCTATATAGTCCAGTCCTCTCAGTCTTAGTAGAACACAACAGTACTAAAAGTTTAAGAGGCACGTAAGTTCCTCCGTCTTCTAATATCATGTTCATTTTTCCACTATAATCTACCGTGTCCATAATTACTATCGCATTTACTTTCTTTCGTAAGGTGAAGCAGATTTGTTAAGTTATACCATGAATTAAGGAAAGATCCTAGGTTTCACCTTACGAAAGAGACAAAGCAAATGTGTTAGTAATTATAGACAAGGTAGATTATAGTGGAAAAATGAACATGATATTAGAAGACGGGGGAATTAACGTGCCCTTTATAGCCGATCCTTCAAGAAAGTGTTGTCAAATTATCGTGCAGAAACTGATGCGCTGTTTCTTATACAAAATTGACAAGTTGACACCAGCACAGTCAAGAGTATATGCGAGTCATCCTCTAAAGTATATCATAGTTAAATAAAATTGAACTCCATTCAAAAGAAACTACTCAAGTTACATCATGTAATTCATAAAGGAAGGAACAATATGTCTGGATATTTAAGCATTTGAAAATATTTTTTTGTATCATAGTTTCGAAAAAGATTGTACCTCTACATTATTATTGAAAACAGACTCCGAACCAGAGGCATTTTCAGTCACAGATAGAAGAGGAGGAGTTAAAAGCATCCTTGGCGAGCCATAGGTTCCCTGACAAGAAAAACTAGTCATGGTTCGTGTAAACAAACTTGGTTGAACTTGAGTGACGGATTATAAACAAAGCATCCTGAGCGTCTCTCACATCTGCATCTCTGTGTCACCCTCCATTACCTGGGGGAGAGAGAGAGAGAGAGAAAGAGAGAGAGTTGTAGGATAATAAACACGTTCTGTATAAGACATCTTGGTCTGCAACAGCCGTCCGCTTCGTCACGTAAAGAAGTGTAGTAAGCATATAAAAGGACATATTTCCTGACGTGTCAGGGAGGAGCCACATAACTGTTGCAATGTAAAACATAGAAACCAGGTGATCAGTTAAACCCGCCTGGAGACACAAGCTGGAGAACATAAACTTGCAAACTGGGGGAATGGCGACGACATAAACTTGCAACTGTAGATTGCAGCACAGAGTTGGGAGGACAGAGATTTGCAACAAAGACTGGCAGCAGGAAAACTGGGCATAATACAAGCACCACTGTCTCCTACTTCACTCACTGACACTGACACAACCTCAGAACTCTCAAACCATACCACGACTCGAGCTTGAACTGCTGGTTCAAACCCCACCGTGGTATGGTTTGTTTGCAATCATGTCACTTTGATTTCGTGACTCATCACTCTTCAATGTCAACATAGCCCATTGCTGTTGCAATACATAATACATAAATATAGACAAAATCACACTTGCTCTCTATTATTTATATTAAGGTCATTATTAACCCTTACATTAAGAAATCCTTTTTAAGGCCAAAGGTTAAACAAATTTATAATGAAATTATATATGTTAGAATGATTGAGAATACTTTCCTAAGCAACACATCAAATAAATGAATGATGGAAGGTGAGGTGTTCCGCTGTCTTGAAAAAAATGCTGGAGGTCGTTTGAGGTTTCTCGTGTTGTAAACAGTTATCTTCATGGAGATGATATTTAATATAAAGAGGAAAGAGCTCAATATTTTCCATATTATAATATATATATATGAATTTCTGTATGTTTAATACAGAAACAAACATTATAGTACCAAAACAGCCGCCTCCGCCTCCCTCCTTACACTTTCAACTCTGTTTAATGTTCCCAAGGAAGTGAAGAAACAAAATGCCTGTTTTATTTCTTGCAAGTTAATTTTGAGACTGATAGTCTTATAAAAATAATAAATACTAAAAGAAAATTATAACCAAAATGAAATATCATAAATATAAAATATACTGAACATGGAAGGACTATTTCCTCTGTGTGATAAAAGTTTTTTCAGAGGTTAGAAAGTCACAGATTTTAGCGAGTGAAATGCTAGATGGAAAATGGACCCTGAAGAACACTGAAGACTGCAGGAAGGAAAAACAAGGAAAGACACAATCAGAGTCAAAGTAAAGGAAAGATTAGATGGAAATACTAACATTCAAAGAAGGACATCTCCAGTGAAAATAAAAATGTAAGTTATGATCTTGAGAAGTCAATGTATACGCCGGAGGTACTTCCCCAAATGCATATCGGTAACCATTATTTAACTTCAACACTTACTTCAGAATTTGAGTATTAATCTGGCAGATGTCAACACCAAGAGATGCAGCAATAAACTCATCACAATAAGTGTCTCCTAGAGTCATAGCAGAGACACATATTGGAGTATTATATTAAAGCTGATTAATATGATAAGAACACTCGCAATGTTTTTCAGGCGTTTGTCCCTAATAATTTCAATCTCATATCTTGTCATGTTTGCAGTATGTTACATTCTCAGTAGTACCATACCAATAACCAGTTACCAGTGTCAGTAGTGGCTCACTACCAACCGTCTGTGTGAATCACTTGTTATTCACTGTTACAGCTGACCTTAGCATGTTTTGAACCTGCTCACCCCTAGGAACCATCTCGTTAGGCAGTCTAAAGATAGGGAGCGGAGACGTAGGTCAAGCTGGGCGCTTCCCATATTCTGTTTTAATTATACTCCATTGTTGCCTTTGTGAGTATCCTTTACCCAATCCACATTACCAAACCCAATGGGATGCTTCCCACTTCCTGTACTGGGTAATCTTTTACATAACATTGGAAATAACAAAGTCTTTTCAACCCTGGACTTGTTATAAGGGTTTAGGCAAGTCCCTCTTCACAAGGACAGCCTAGAGCTAACTGCATTCTTCACTCCTACAGGTCATTATCACTTCCTCCATATGGCCTTTGGGTTACGATCGTCTCCTATTACATTCTCAATGCTGATGACATATCTTTAGAGGTCTCATAGGTAATGCACTTATGGTGTACTTAGATTACGTAATCGTCATGTCTGATAACTTGGATATGCACTTGAAAAGACTTGATGTAGTGCTTGGTAAGCTTGAAGAAGCCAATTTAAAGATCAAACTGTCTAAATGTCAATTTTTCAGATCAGAAATCAAGTTTCTTGGTCATGTAGTGACTCCTAGAGGGGTTACGACTGACCAAAGTAAAGTAACTGCAGTACTAAATCTTCCATCTCCCAAAACTGATGCCGTAAGATCCTTTGTGGGCTTAGCACATTTTTATACATCTTTAATTGCCAATTTTCCTTCCATAGCTGCTCCTCTGAGTTGCCTAAGAAATATGCTTCTTTCATTTGGACCTTCCATCAAGAAAGAGCATTCCAAACTCTAAAAGAAAAGCTAACATCTGCTCCAATTTTGAAATTTCCAGATTTTTCTAAGCCCTTCTATCTGACAACTGATGCTAGTTCTATTGGCATAGGTGCCGTACTAGCTCAGAAGACTACGAACGAAAGAACGAAAGTTCAGGTAAGATCCCAAATGGGATGAGAGGGGAAGACGGGACAGACGAAGAACAGTGCTGGAGAGGAGTGTTCTTAGTCGTAGAAATAGAGCCAAGGCTTAACCCAGCAGCGAGGCGATCGTGGGACAGATATTGAGAAGAGAAATTCAGGCTCTTCTGTTGGGACTCCGGTGGGGTGAGCTGGGAGTAAGGGACTTGCGACGTTTAGAGCTAGAGAGGAGTGTAGAACTGAGCCATGTCTTAACCCAAAGGGTAAGGCGAACGTGGATCAGAGAATGGTACCTGTCATAGAAGGTACCTCTCGGAGAATCCAAGGTTATTTGTAAATAGGGTTAGGAGCAGGATCATGCAAGGAGTAGAAAAGGTTGTGTTGGTTTGTGGGTCTGCGAATGTCTTCGTCAAGGAGAGAGGTCCAGTAGTCATGTCGTGTCACGAGTTTGTCAATCTGTCTGTCACTGAGCGTCTTCCAGTACAGATTCAGCGCAGGGATGTCTAATTGGGCATGGAGAGACTCGCTTGTGGCGAAGTCCTCCCATCTGACATCAAGCACCCAGCGCAGCGCCTTGTTCTGGACACGCTGCAGTTTAAGTAAGTTTGTTTTTGCTGCAAGAGAGAGGGCTAGAGGAGAGTAAGTTATCAGAGGACGTATAAGGGATTTGTAGAGGTGTAGTTTGGTGCGTTGAGAGGCATGTTTCAGCTTGTAGAGGCCCGCAAGGGCCTTACTAGCTATTGCATGCCTTGAGTGAATGTGTCCGTGTAAGCGTAGAAGGTAGTCAAGATTAACGCCAAGGACAGTGACAGATTGTGTCATGGGGATGTAAGTGCGGGTGTCAGCTGTTCTGAGCTCGACAGGTTATTATTATTATTATAATCAAGGGGGAAGCACTAAACCCGGAGGATTATACAGCGCCTGGGGGGGGGATGTGGAAGGCATTCAGGCTTAATTCGGGGAACTGGAGCACAGATCCAATTCCCTAAATCAAGAGCCCCTCACCAACATCAAGGAACCTTCCTTTATAACGACGCTTATTTGGTGAGGCTGTAGAGCGGTGTTAATGATATACTTCTTCGGAGGCTTCTTACTTTATTGATAACTAGTGTTGGGTTACACAGGCTTGTGTGTTTGTGCCCATGGCCCGGGCAGGGCCATGCCCACGAGAGAGAGCTGGGAGTACTTGTGTGTTGATGCCAGGCCGCTGTGTGAGTGAGGGTGAGGCAAGTCTGGGCATACTGAAGTGGCAAGGCCTATAGATGGCAGCACCAGCATAGTGCGAAATATGAACTAAGCTGGCAGACAGCATGGGCTGTCTGTGCAGACAGTACAGGCTGTCTACATACGCTCGGCCACCTACCGCGCGTCGTCCCGACGCGACAATACTGGTAGTAAAAGAAACTCTGTCTCTCTCTCGTAGGAACAGGGCACAGAACACAAAATAAAAACATATATATACATATGTACATGGAAAAAAAAACTTCCTACAGGGAGGGAAGAAAAAAACATGTGGGGTGTGCTAAACATCGTGGTCATAGGCAGTGAGCGTCGATGGGCATCACTGCACGCCTTCCTGCGTCTGGACAGATACTGCAACACGGGAGACATCGCTGCAGCTGAGCTGTGACGTAACAGGGTATTGTCTCCTCTGGAACCATGAAGCAGACATCGTAGGAGTCGCTGCAGGTTTTCACTCAACCTGGGGCACGACATGCTGGTGCCCTCGAGTGAGGCGTCGACAAAACTCGGCAACTGGGCAGGACTTCTGGCAAGCGACTCAGGACACTTCTCGACTGGTACTGTCGCTGGGCTATCACTGCCGGCGAGCGTGAAGCGAGTTGTGGAGCGAGTCGTGGCAGAGACGACTGGGCAAAACATCTGGAAGTCTTAACATCATACACCAGACTGCAGTGAGAGAGCTAGCAGTCAAAGTGACATCTTCTTTGTGCAGGCTGCTCACTGAAGCTTGTGACACGAGGCTGACACAGTGTGTCATCTCTCGACAGTTGGAGTTATAGCAGAGGTTAGTCTAAGCGTCCCCAGACTTGTTTCTCTATATATAACTGCACTCTGACGGTCTGGAGGTGAAGTGAAACAAATCTCGATGGGAATCGTAGCAGGTACGATTCTGCAGAACAACACGAGCGACGAGCATAAAAGCTTTCTGTACAAGGGGGCTCATATGCTCAGGGCTGAGAAATCAGCTGTCAAACACTGGTCACGCGGGTGACAGCACAGTGGTGCAACTCAAGGGTCTGACCACAGACCTCACTGGACACACGGAAAACTTACAAACACACCGCTGTACATACGGTACAACATGGCTTAACTAGCAAATGATGCTTTTCTGCGCATAAAACTGACTAAGACATACTAAAATGTGAGAACACTGACTGCGAGGAATTAATTAACACACGACATATATCTTCTCTCAATCTTCTCGACAATACTGAAATAATTACTAGAACACTCAATGTGACATCATGTGATGTCAGGCGTGATGTCGCAAGGTGACGTCAGCAGCAGTGACGTCAGGCAGACATCGTGAGGTGACGTCAGACATCGTGACGTCATGAAGTCGGGCAGCATCGTGGGTGGCGTCGATGTGATGCGGGCAGCAGACCACATCATGAGGCCTGGGACATCTGGTAACTCACGTGGCTTTGTAGGTCTACGTGACATCGCCCACATCCACGTGACGTCGTGATCCACGTAGCTTCGAGTGGCCTCGGGCACTCGGATACACAGCACTGGCAATGAATTCATCCGAAAAAACAGCAGAAAACACAGCAGAGGGAGTGGGCAGTGGTGAGTGGTGTATGGTAGGCTGGTGGCGAGGAGCGTGCGTGAGTGTATGGCAGGGCGGGCATCTGGCCATTCCTCCTCCTCCTCCACCCACAAACACGTGGAGAAGCTCACACTGGACGCAGAAATCACCACAAAACTCACCTCTGGCTTGCTGAAACAGCTGTGCTGAGCTGAACAACAACAGCAACATACAAGTGACGCTGAACACGTGACTTGAGAAACAGCGTGGGACACTGTAGTGTGGGACGCTGTAGCGTGGGGTCACTGTGACGCCACTCACAATTCTCGGAGAATTTCGACAAATTTCGGCTGGATCCTGCTAGTACCTGTGTCTGGATGCTCAAAAGTGCAGACACGACATCAGGATAACTCGTTGAGAGACGGATGCTTCTTGTGTAGGGTGATGAAGTGAAGATGACTTCATACCTCTTCCTTCCTCGCGGGGCAAACACAACTGCTGCGGAGCACCACTGTCACCATTTATAACGAGCTAATTTGGTAGCTGTAGCGGGTTGTGAATGATACGTCTTCGGAGGCTTCTTACTTTATTGATAACTAGTGTTGGGTTACACAGGCTTGTGTGTTTGTGCCCATGGCCCGGGCAGGGCCATGCCCACGAGAGAGAGCTGGGAGTACTTGTGTGTTGATGCCAGGCCGCTGTGTGAGTGAGGGTGAGGCAAGTCTGGGCATATTGAAGTGGCAAGGCCTATAGATGGCAGCACCAGCATAGCGCGAAATATGAACTAAGCTGGCAGACAGCATGGGCTGTCTGTGCAGACAGTACAGGCTGTCTACACCTTGAGGGGAGCTCGACAGGTAATGGAGGATCACGTTTTCTGTAGTTAAAATATGTGATGCTGGATTTAGCTGCATTGGTTTTGATCCTCCATTTTTGTTCCCAGATGGCTATCCTGTCGACCTCATTTTGTGTTTTGTGTGTGAGTGTATCTATATTGGCATGAGTGATAAGTTGTGTAATGTCGTCTGCATAGGCTAGTGTGATGGAGTTTTGGTATACAGGTGTTGGAATGTCGTTAGTGTATAAAATGTAGAGGGTAGGGGAGAGGACAGATCCCTGGGGTACTCCAGCATTTAGTGTGAAGTAGTCAGAGTAACAGCCTTGGAATTTGATTCTCATGGTACGGCCGTCTAGGAAGTTGCAGAGGAGTTTACGAGTAATGAGAGGCAGGTTAAAGTTAGTGCAGAGTTTGTACTTGAGCCCTTGGTGCCAGACAGTGTCAAAAGCTTTTTCAACGTCTTTTGCAACCAGGGCTGTCCTGTTTCTTTGTTTTGTGTTTATGTGGATGTAGTTGAGAATGATGTTAATGGCATCTTGTGTGGATCTGTGTGTTCTGAAGCCAAACTGACCATCAGAAAGTAGAGAGTTGTGTTCCAGGTATCTGCGAAGGCGATGGTTGATGAGTTTTTCAAAGAGTTTACCTAAAGTTTCGAGGAGGCTGATAGGGCGATAATTTCTAGGATCAGAGTGGTCTTTTTTGGGTTTAGGAAGGAGGATAGCAGTAGCAGCTTTGAAGAGGGAAGGGAAGTATCCAGAAGCAAGGGAGGCATTGAGGAGGTTTGTGTAGGCAGTAATGATAGAGTCAGGAAGGTGTTTTAGGATAATATGGTTTAGGCCAGAGGCGCCAGGAGCCTTGGGAGGAAGGTGTCTGAGGAGAGTTTTAATGTCTGTGTTGGTGAAAGGAGTGTCGAGTTCTTGGGAGGAGGTAAGAGAGTCTAGATGAATGTGGCTATCTGGTGTTGTTTCTTGTGTGTGTGCAGTGTTCAAATGTTCTATGTTCTGAATGTGTTGAATAACGTTAGGGTGAGGTCGGTGAGGGTGGAAGATGTTCTCCCAGATGTGTTTGAAGATGTTGGTAGCAGCCTGCGGGTCTGAGATGTGTGTGTTGTTGTGGGTGATGTGTTTGAATTTGTTGGTAGGAGTAGTGCCTCTTATTTTTTTTATAAAGTTCCAGAAGGCTTTAGTGTTTTTAATACGCTGTTTGTCAGCTTGTTGTATGAGTTGTGACCAGTGATTGTTGTGGTCTTGGTCTAGACTGTGTAGAATGTTGTTTCTAAGGTAAGTGTGATCTAATCGAACTTGATTAAATCTGTGTGTGTTGTAGAGGAAGCGGTTGTGGTAGAAGATAATTAGTCTTCTTGTTCTGAGTGACGGTTTGAAGGAATAACGAGTGGTGTGAGTTTTCTTTGGTATTGCGTTGTTGGCTGCTTGTGTAATGGTGTCCTGGATGAGATCAAGTTGAGTATCGATGTCCGAGATAGGTTTGTTGTTATAGTCGTAGGTGAGGTTAATATTGTCTATGTGTTGTTTGAAAGCATCCCAGTCAGCGTTCTTGTAGGAGAAGGAAGGTGTGGTTGGAATGAGGATAGGGTTGGAGGAGATGTGCAAGATGACTGGGATGTGATCAGAGCCTGTAATAGGGCCAGGTGAGATGTAGTGTTGAAATAGAGAACTGGCTCGGTTTGCCAGAATGATGTCTGGTTTGCCTTGGCCCGTGTGATTGAAGAAGGTATTGAAGTCTGGGCCGAGATGAATTAGGTGTTTATGGTTAGTGAAGTTGAGTAATTGGTGACCAAGTTGGTTGTTACTGGTGTGATGAAAGGCGGTGTGTTTGGCATTCATGTCAGCTAGTAGGTCGTGTATGTTGAGAATAGTGTTTGGGCGAGCATAGGTGGTGAAAAAGATAAAGGGGCCAAGGTGGGTGTGTATTCTGACTGCAAGACAGTGTTGGTGAATAAAAGGGATTGGGAGAGATTCGTGTTTTATGTTGGATTTGACAAGGATGGCAACCCCATCGTGGGGATCATAGGGGGACTGTAGTGCAGTATAACCATAATGGAAGATACGTTGAGGGGCTTTGAGGCAGGTACTGTTTAGCAAAACAATATCTGGTCTCTCAGCTTCAAGGAGCTCGGCCAGTAGGTGTCTAATAGTAAAGTAAGAACGTACGTTGAACTGAATCACTTTAAACATGATTTAATGGTTTCGTCATAGCAAAGTTAATATCGGAGGAGTTTGGATTGAAACCCGTGATAGTGGTGCCATCAGTGGATGCGAGTTTGTAGGTGTTACGGACCCGTTTCCTGGAGGGGGAGGAAGAGATGGATCTGTTTTTATGTTCTTTTGTATGTCTGTCAGAAGTTGGGGCAGGTTTGGGTTTGAGTGGATTTTGTCTGGAGGAGGTGGAGCTGGACCTGGATGAAGTTTTGGTTGTGGTGGAGGAGTGGGCGAAGGTAGATGCAGAGGAAGTGGAAGCTTTGGTAGGGGATGAGGAAGTGGAAGCTATGGTACTGGGTAAGGAAGCAGAAGCTTTGGTTGGGGATGAGGAAGTGGGTAAGGAGGTCGGGGGAGGGGTGGTCGTAGCAGCAGCAGTAGGGGTGTTGGTGGGAGGGGTGGAAGTAGTGAAGAGGGGTAGGGCGGGAGGAGAGCTGGTGGGTGTAGGAAGTGGGAGGGTGGGAGAGAGGGAGGAGGTAGAGGTTGTAGGGGGCTTAGAGGAGAATCAGGAAGGAGGGATAATTAAAGAGGGAAGATTGTTAGCGGACAAGATTAGGTTAAGGACATGTGAGTAGTCTGATTGGTAGGCTTGAGAGATTACCATCGCAGAGTGGGCAGCAGTGGCGAGTTGGCAGTTAGTTTTGTAGTCTAGTGTGGGTGTAGGTGTAGAAGGAGAGGTGATTGTAGTCTGTGTGTTGGTGTTTGAAGTGTGTAGAGTAGGAGGGGTAGACCAAGTGCATGGGGTAACCCAGGCATTGGGGGTAGGGGTGGAAGGTATTGTAGGAGGGGGAGGTGCCGGGCAGGGGTTGGGGAGGAAGGGAGGTTGGCTTTCTCTGAGGGTGGAGAGAATGTCTTTTCTAGTAGGGCAGGAATTTGCAACTGCAGTGTGTGACCCACCGCAGTTAGAACATTTTAGGGGGAGGTTGCAAGTGTTCCAGAAGTGGCCAGTTGCTGAACATCTGGAGCAGGTTTGTGTGGAAGTGCATGAGATTTTGTCGTGGCCGAATTTGTAGCATTTCAGACATTGTGTGATGGGGTGAAAGTTTGGAGTGAAGAGAGAGTTTGGAGGAATGCGGATGGTCTTAGCAAGGATTCCTTGATTGAAGAGTGTAGAGGCGTCAGAAGGAGTTGAACAGCGTATTTTGAGGATGGTAGAGTTTTCAGGTCTATAAATATCGTCAACAGAGACTTTGTTCTTAGTACTAATGTCTTTCATTAAGTCTTCTTTGTCTGTGTCATAGGCAGTCAGGAGAGAATAGTCTACGTGTTTTGCGATCACTGTGCATTTGGCGCGGTGCTCAGGAGTCCAAATAATAATGAAGCCTGCATTGAGAAGTTTTTGTCTGGTCTCGGTTGAGGTGTACGTTTCGTAAGAATGTCTGTCAAGAAGTAGTTTGAATCCAGAGTTGGTTTTAAAGACTTTATACTGAGGAGCGCCAGTGATCTGGTACAGTAAATTTCCAGGACAGATAGTGGCATGATCAGATTTAGAGTATTTGAGGTTAAGCGAGAAAGAATTGGGCTTGGAAGAGGTGGGGGCAGGGTAGGCCTTAGAAGCAGGAGTAGACAGAGTAGAGGCAGGTGTTGGCAGTAGAGGAGTTGTAAGGGGAAAGGAGGTGGAAGGCATTGCAGGCATCGTAAATTAGATGTGGGGGCCAATCCTGTGAGAAAAATTGGCTAGGCAAGTACGTGTGAAGTAGACACACGTACTTGCCTGGTTATAACTTTAAAGTTTCTTGTGGAGTGCGTCTCTCGAGGCACAGGACACTGAGGAGGTGAGCTGTAGCTTGATGGGGCACTGTATGCCCTGAACTGGCTGTAAGGCATGTAGACCACACGTAAAGGCTGAGGCGTGGAGACTTCAGACAGCAACAGGAGTGCAGAGGGAAGCTTCCTGCCCTTGGGTAGGCAGCCACCGACGCACTAATCCTGATGGTGAAGACGAAGGTCCAGTAGCCACCACTCGGTGAAGAGAGCAACTCTGGCTGTGAGCGATGAGGAGAGCCAACACTAGCTGAATGGCGAGCAGACTTCACATACAGGCTGAGGCCTGGAGACTTCAGACAGCAACAGGAGTGCAGAGGGAGGCTTCCTGCCCTTGGGTAGGCAGCCACCGACGCACCAATCCTGATGGTGAAGACGAAGGTCCAGTAACCACCACTCGGTGAAGAGAACAACTCTGGCTGTGAGCGATGAGGAGAGCCAACACTAGCTGAATGGCGAGCAGACTTCACTTACAGGCTGAGGCGTGGAGACTTCAGACAACGGCGAGGAGAGGCAACACTGGCTGTATAGCGTGTAGACTACACGTACAGTCTGGAGCGTGGAGGCTACAGATAGCAACAGGAGTGCAGAGGGAGGATTCCTGCCCTTGGGTAGGCAACCACCGACGCACCAATCCTGAAGGTGAAGACGAAGGTTTAGTAACCACCACTCTGAGGATAGTCACACTCAACACGGGGTAATTAGAGAGGCGAGATCGTTCGTCGATGGAGCTGTGTGTCCAATGAATGAATGTCAGAAGACTGATGGCAAGTACACCGCAGTTGCATTTGCTAGTCGAGTCCTTACGAAGTCTGAACATAATTATACAGTAACTGAGCAAGAAGCTTTAGTAATAGTATGGTCTTTCAAGCACTTTCAAGACATTATTTATCAGTATTCTGTTCATGTCTTGACAGACCATGCTCCAATGATACCCTTATTCCAGAACAAACAACCTACTGGAAGGTTAGCCAGATGGATCTTGACTATCCAAGAGTTTAATCCCATCTTTGAATACTTACCTGGCAAGTCAAATGTAGTCGCAGATGCTTTATCGCGACATGTTAGTATAGTAACTGCAGACCCTCCATTTACTGCTGAGGATGTAAAGAATACTCAACGAGCAGATACCATGTGGTCTGGTGTGATATGATTCCTGCTCCAGGAAGATTTTATTCTGACTGTGAAGCCACCAGCACCCATCAGTGACTTTGTCATGGACCAAGAATTGTTGTATCGAACAGCTGAGTTGGGTACTCCTAGCAGACGGGTATACCAGTTAGTAATTCCACAATCACTAGTGATTGTAGCCTTACAGCTAGTTCACGATGTACCAGGTGTTGCACACCCTGGTATGGATCGTTCAAAATAAGCCAGACTGAAATACTTTTGGCCTCGTATGGCAACTGATATTTCTGAGTATGTTAAGAAATGTAGTATCTGCATGAAACATAAAGGTAATGTTAATGGTCCTAATCCAGTCCAGGTATATCCAACTACTAGCGAACCGTGAGAAAGAGTTGTGTTTGATTTGTTAACTAATTTCCAATGTTCCCTTCAGGGCAACAAACATTTGTGTGTTATGGTAGACCATGTTACCAGATATTGTGAGTTAGTTCCTATTGCAGAAAAGACTGCTGAGACAGTAGCTAAAGCGTTTAAAGAACGCATTATCTGCAGGCATACCACCCCTAAGTCCCTACTAACAGATAATGGAGGTCAATTCTGTAATGAGATTCTTGAAAATTTGTGTACCTTGTACAAGATCTCTAAATCCACCATTGTTCCTCATCATCCTGCCAGCAATGGGTTAGTGGAACTAACCAATCAGAAAGTACTTGATGTCTTGAGAACCACTATCAGTCCCAACAGTGAAACCTGGGATGAAGTTATACCTGATGTTCGGTGTGCCATAAATTCTGCTTACAATGTTTCTCTCGGTGACACTCCACATTATGCATTGTACGATGTAGATAAACGTTTGCTTTATGAGTTGTTATATTCTAACCCAAAACCAAATTACAACCCTGATGATTTCATAGCAACTTGTACCAACTTAGCTCAAAGTGTCTTTAGAAAAATCCGTGAAACCCTTCATAAATCAACAGCAGAATTTACAAGAGTCGTAAACACTCGAGCAAAGCCATCCAAAATCTAAGTAGTTTCGAGAGTTATGCTGACTAACTTTAACAAAACATCTGCAATGCCTAAGCTTGATCAAAAGTTTGTTGGTCCTTATCGAGTAGTTGAACATCTCACTGGTAATAAGTATAAGGTTAGAGAAATTAGTACTGGTCATTATAAAGAATCGCATTTAGATCATATGAAGTTAGTATGTGATGATAATGATGTTCCAACCCAGACTAATTTGACAAACTCTGACAATCCTCCTGATCCTGTACTCTCTATCTCTAATACTCAGTCAGTCAATCAACCTGAATGTCGTTATTCCCTATGTACACGACAGATATTGAGAAATCCTCAAGTATCATTTGTAACTACTAATTCAGATTTGAATCAAATATGGCACAAGTTAGCCAGTGCAACAGAGTTTGATCCTCCCAGAGATGACACCCATTCTGCATATGTCACTCTCACCCTAGCAGAGTTGGGGTTAAATGTAAATAATCTGTATAGATGAATAATTACAGTATCAACTTATCAGTATTCAAGAATTTTTTTGTGTTTACATTCTCTCCAAATTCTGAGATTTAACAGTCTAGATTTGAATGCACCAAGTCTGCCTTTCTGTTAAACACTTCTTTCTTTGTATATATCCTTCCTCAGAGTCTATAGATCACATGAATATGGATCGATCGATCAATTTTTTTTCGTCACTTCTATTGTGTAATTCCAATGATGAATCTCATTCTACAAGTTGTGCTATAACATACCTTGTAATGCATTACAGTAAGTTACGTTTGCTTTCATTCCAATAATCTCCTTATGTATGTTATAATGTTCAATTGTTGTGTACTTTGACATCATATAGAATCAGCCCCAGCCGTATGCCTGCCGTATTAGCTGTATGTTGGGATGACATACGTTAGCGTTGCTGAGCTCTCAGTAGTACCATACCAGTAACCAGTTACCAGTGTCAGTAGTGACTCACTACCAACCGTCTGCGTGAATCACTTGTTATTCACTGTTACAGCTGAGCTTAGCATGTTTTGAACCTGCTCACCCTTAGGAACAATCTCGTGAGGCAGTCTTATGATAGGGAGCGGAGACATAGGTCAGGCTGGGCGCTTCCTATATATTCTGTTTTAATTATACTCCATTATTGCCTATGTGAGTATCCTTTACCCAATTCATGTTTCGAACCCCACATGACAACATTACCCAGCACTGCTTGCTGAATCTTGTTTGCAGTAGGTTACATTACCCAGCACCGCTTGCTGAATCAAGACCGAGTCCCTACTGAAGAAGAATGTGGTATGGCTAACTTATAATATTTATTATCCAACGCTAATTGTGTTACTCTTAAGTATGCAGCATCCCGATCACGAACCAGTAGAGGTTTATCCCAAAGAATCTGAGCATCATGCCAGAGAGCCTCGGTACTTCAATGTCATTCTTGTTCTCTTTGAGTATAACCAAAGGCCTTCTGATTGAACAGTCATATATTATTTCAGTGAGATTGACCTAGTGACTCTTGCCTACTTTCCCTCATTGCAAATCCCGCTAAAGGACCACTTTGATTCATAACCTAATATATTAACGTGTCATAAAACATCTGGTGGAATCTGTCATTATCACATTCACTTCAAGTTGGTATGCGACAGAGACCCTAATGGTTATTATTGACAGTTGGGAGATACATAAACTTCAGAAAGATTTTAGACAAGAGATTCGATTCCATGTTTGACTGGATATCATGTAGCGCTCCTGCTGGTGGAGTCTCACCAAAATAAGTATTGATTACTAGTAATGGTGTTGTTTTGGTATATCTGAGAGAGATACACATCGCTAAACAAATAATAATTTCTGATGATAAGCACTAACAATAACTAGCCTAAAGGTTCACCAAACGCTGATAGTGTAAACACTGAACCTGGTTTAACATGATGACCTGGCTTCTCTATATTTGACATGCGAGACACATCCTAACATTGGCAGACACGTCCAGTGCAAGTCGAAGCCAAAAAATAAAAGTTGGCAGTTTTTACCAATGTTTGTCTTTCCTCCCAAACGACCACTCATGGAACTGGTGTTTGCCACTGACTTTGCCTTCCACCTTTTACACAGTGGATGCACCAAAATGCTGGTGCTTATCAATAACAGGTGACAAAGTCTTCCTCATTAGTATGCAGCAATGGACCATTTAATAAATTGTACCCTTATTTACTGCATCAAATTCTGTGAAGGACTGAGCATTATGATGTTCTATTGTTTTGATATTATATTTACAGACTCTGGAGTACTGAGATATTCCTCGTATGAATTTTTATGGGATGGGATCAAGAAAAGGCTCTTTGTATGAGAAAGATGCAGCAATATTTAAGTTTAATGAATAGATTATCTAATTCAAGTTCACAGTCGTAAGATAGTTACTCATAGTCTTAAGATATTTACTCACAGTCTTAAGATAGTTACTCATTCTCATACACCAGAGCTTGTGCGATGCATATTAAAGAATTCATAACCAGCACTGAGAATAGCTCAGGTATTGAAATTCTGATACTGAGATTCAAGAATCACAATAATGATCTCATTGCTACTGCAAGGATAACAAGAACTTTCAAGATATAAAGATGCTGAGTCAATAATTATAATACTCTTCAGGTCACTTGTTCTTTCCAGGCTAGAACACTGCAAGCGACATTGCTGAGCTGAAAAGAGTTTTCAGAGAGCTTTCACTTCCAGTATACATTCAGTTTAGCTTCCGAACTACTGGGAATGCTTGAAGGTCCTTCATCTACACTCCTCGGAACATAGGCGAGAAAGGTACATTATAATTTACAAACGGAAAATTCTGTAGGGATACGTCCCTAACTTGGACACTATAATCACTCTGTATGACATGAGATTTGGCAGATGGTGCAAAATGCCTTCATTAAAAAGCAAGGGTTCGACTCCCCTGGCATTCACCAAGAGAATTCGGTGAGTGTCAGAGGTCTTCGACTCTCCAACATCCTTTCTCCGTTCATAAGAGAAATTGCTAACAAATATCTGACTGTTTTCATGAGGAAAATTCAGTTCATGACAAAGTTCCAATCAGTTACTGATCAGCCGGGCTGTGGTTCGTACGTTGGACTGTGTACGACCAGCAGTAACAGCCTGATTGATCACGCCTCGATGTACTAGGTGACCTAGTCTGAGACTGGATCACTGAGGCATATATACATACATGATGAACCTGATAATACTGGAGGACAGGATTGACTGATATATTATTTTTTTTTTTTTTATTATCACACTGGCCGATTCCCACCAAGGCAGGGTGGCCCGAAAAAGAAAAACTTTCACCATCATTCACTCCATCACTGTCTTGCCAGAAGGGTGCTTTACACTACAGTTTTTAAACTGCAACATTAACACCCGTCCTTCAGAGTGCAGGCACTGTACTTCCCATCTCCAGGACTCAAGTCCGGCCTGCCGGTTTCCCTGAATCCCTTCATAAATGTTACTTTGCTCACACTCCAACAGCACGTCAAGTATTAAAAACCGTTTGTCTCCATTCACTCCTATCAAACACGCTCACGCATGCCTGCTGGAAGTCCAAGCCCCTCGCACACAAAACCTCCTTTACCCCCTCCCTCCAACCCTTCCTAGGCCGACCCCTACCCCGCCTTCCTTCCACTACAGACTGATACACTCTTGAAGTCATTCTGTTTCGCTCCATTCTCTCTACATGTCCGAACCACCTCAACAACCCTTCCTCAGCCCTCTGGACAACAGTTTTGGTAATCCCGCACCTCCTCCTAACTTCCAAACTACGAATTCTCTGCATTATATTCACACCACACATTGCCCTCAGACATGACATCTCCACTGCCTCCAGCCTTCTCCTCGCTGCAACATTCATCACCCACGCTTCACACCCATATAAGAGCGTTGGTAAAACTATACTCTCATAAATTCCCCTCTTTGCCTCCAAGGACAAAGTTCTTTGTCTCCACAGACTCCTAAGTGCACCACTCACTCTTTTTCCCTCATCAATTCTATGATTCACCTCATCTTTCATAGACCCATCCGCTGACACGTCCACTCCCAAATATCTGAATACGTTCACCTCCTCCATACTCTCTCCCTCCAATCTGATATTCAATCTTTCATCACCTAATCTTTTTGTTATCCTCATAACCTTACTCTTTCCTGTATTCACCTTTAATTTTCTTCTTTTGCACACCCTACCAAATTCATCCACCAATCTCTGCAGCTTCTCTTCAGAATCTCCCAAGAGCACAGTGTCATCAGCAAAGAGCAGCTGTGACAACTCCCACTTTGTGTGTGATTCTTTATCTTTTAACTCCACGCCTCTTGCCAAGACCCTCGCATTTACTTCTCTTACAACCCCATCTATAAATATATTAAACAACCACGGTGACATCACACATCCTTGTCTAAGGCCTACTTTTACTGGGAAAAAATTTCCCTCTTTCCTACATACTCTAACTTGAGCCTCACTATCCTCGTAAAAACTCTTCACTGCTTTCAGTAACCTACCTCCTATACCATACACTTGCAACATCTGCCACATTGCCCCCCTATCCACCCTGTCATATGCCTTTTCCAAATCCATAAATGCCACAAAGACCTCTTTAGCCTTATCTAAATACTGTTCACTTATATATTTCACTGTAAACACCTGGTCCACACACCCCCTACCTTTCCTAAAGCCTCCTTGTTCATCTGCTATCCTATTCTCCGTCTTACTCTTAATTCTTTCAATTATAACTCTACCATACACTTTACCAGGTACACTCAACAGACTTATCCCCCTATAATTTTTGCACTCTCTTTTATCCCCTTTGCCTTTATACAAAGGAACTATGCATGCTCTCTGCCAATCCCTAGGTACCTTACCCTCTTCCATACATTTATTAAATAATTGCACCAACCACTCCAAAACTATATCCCCACCTGCTTTTAACATTTCTATCTTTATCCCATCAATCCCGGCTGCCTTACCCCCTTTCATTTTACCTACTGCCTCACGAACTTCCCCCACACTCACAACTGGCTCTTCCTCACTCCTACAAGATGTTATTCCTCCTTGCCCTATACACGAAATCACAGCTTCCCTATCTTCATCAACATTTAACAATTCCTCAAAATATTCCCTCCATCTTCCCAATACCTCTAACTCTCCATTTAATAACTCTCCTCTCCTATTTTTAACTGACAAATCCATTTGTTCTCTAGGCTCTCTTAACTTGTTAATCTCACTCCAAAACTTTTTCTTATTTTCAACAAAATTTGTTGATAACATCTCACCCACTCTCTCATTTGCTCTCTTTTTACATTGCTTCACCACTCTCTTAACCTCTCTCTTTTTCTCCATATACTCTTCCCTCCTTGCATCACTTCTACTTTGTAAAAACTTCTCATATGCTAACTTTTTCTCCCTTACTACTCTCTTTACATCATCATTCCACCAATCGCTCCTCTTCCCTCCTGCACCCACTTTCCTGTAACCACAAACTTCTGCTGAACGCTCTAACACTACATTTTTAAACCTACCCCATACCTCTTCGACCCCATTGCCTATGCTCTCATTAGCCCATCTATCCTCCAATAGCTGTTTATATCTTACCCTAACTGCCTCCTCTTTTAGTTTATAAACCTTCACCTCTCTCTTCCCTGATGCTTCTATTCTCCTTGTATCCCATCTACCTTTTACTCTCAGTGTAGCTACAACTAGAAAGTGATCTGATATATCTGTGGCCCCTCTATAAACATGTACATCCTGAAGTCTACTCAACAGTCTTTTATCTACCAATACATAATCCAACAAACTACTGTCATTTCGCCCTACATCATATCGTGTATACTTATTTATCCTCTTTTTCTTAAAATATGTATTACCTATAACTAAACCCCTTTCTATACAAAGTTCAATCAAAGGGCTCCCATTATCATTTACACCTGGCACCCCAAACTTACCTACCACACCCTCTCTAAAAGTTTCTCCTACTTTAGCATTCAGGTCCCCTACCACAATTACTCTCTCACTTGGTTCAAAGGCTCCTATACATTCACTTAACATCTCCCAAAATCTCTCTCTCTCCTCTGCATTCCTCTCTTCTCCAGGTGCATACACGCTTATTATGACCCACTTCTCGCATCCAACCTTTACCTGGAGAGAGACCTGGAGAGAGTTTCGGGGGTCAACGCCCCCGCGGCCCGGTCTGTGACCAGGCCTCCTCCTTTACTTTAATCCACATAATTCTTGAATTTACACATTCATATTCTCTTTTCTCCTTCCATAACTGATCATTTAACATTACTGCTACCCCTTCCTTTGCTCTAACTCTCTCAGATACTCCAGATTTAATCCCATTTATTTCCCCCCACTGAAACTCTCCTACCCCCTTCAGCTTTGTTTCGCTTAGAGCCAGGACATCCAACTTCTTTTCATTCATAACATCAGCAATCATCTGTTTCTTGTCATCCGCACTACATCCACGCACATTTAAGCATCCCAGTTTTATAAAGTTTTTCTTCTTCTCTTTTTTAGTAAATGTATACAGGAGAAGGGGTTACTAGCCCATTGCTCCCGGCATTTTAGTCGCCTCATACGACACGCATGGCTTACGGAGGAAAGATTCTTTTCCACTTCCCCATGGACAATAGAAGAAATAAAAAAGAACAAGAGCTATTTAGAAAAAGGAGAAAAACCTAGATGTATGTATATATATATATGCATGTGCGTGTCTGTGAAGTGTGACCAAAGTGTAAGTAGGAGTAGCAAGATATCCCTGTTATCTTAGCGTGTTTATGAAACAGAAAAAGAAACCAGCAATCCTACCATCATGCAAAACAGTTACAGGTTTTTGTTTCACAGTCATTTGGCAGGACGGTAGTACTTCCCTGGGTGGTTGCTGTCTACCAACCTACTACCTATATATATATATATATATATATATATATATATATATATATATATATATATATATATATATATATATATATATATATATATATACACTGATCTCTGGCTGAAGGAGACTCGAACCTACGAACCTTAGGACAAGGTACGCAGTGCTTTACCAATCTATCCACACTGGACAATACCTTGACGTGTAGCTTGCGCTACACGTTTGATCCAAGGCAGCTAGCTTTCAGGGAGAAGGCTTACAGCTTTTCATGTCATCCCCTGCATGCATCAGCCTTACTAGAGATTTGAACAATGCAAGGAATTCGCGAGAGCAGGCGAAATATACACAAACACTGATCTCTGGCTGAAGGAGACTCGAACCTACCATGCATCAGTAAGGCTGATGCATGCAGGACATGCATCAGCCTTACAAAGAACTTTGTCCTTGTAGGCAAAGAGGGGAATGTATGAGAGTATAGTTTTACCAATGCTCTTATATGGGTGTGAAGCATGGGTGATGAATGTTGCAGCGAGGAGAAGGCTGGAGGCAGTGGAGATGTCATGTCTGAGGGCAATGTGTGGTGTGAATATAATGCAGAGAATTCGTAGTTTGGAAGTTAAGAGGAGGTGCGGGATTACCAAAACTGTTGTCCAGAGGGCTGAGGAAGGGTTGTTGAGGTGGTTCGGACATGTAGAGAGAATGGAGCGAAACAGAATGACTTCAAGAGTGTATCAGTCTGTAGTGGAAGGAAGGCGGGGTAGGGGTCGGCCTAGGAAAGGTTGGAGTGAGGGGGTAAAGGAGGTTTTGTGTGCTAGGGGCTTGGACTTCCAGCAGGCATGCGTGAGCGTGTTTGATAGGAGTGAATGGAGACAAATGGTTTTTAATACTTGACGTGCTGTTGGAGTGTGAGCAAAGTAACATTTATGAAGGGGTTCAGGGAAACCGGCAGGCCGGACTTGAGTCCTGGAGATGGGAAGTACAGTGCCTGCACTCTGAAGGAGGGGTGTTAATGTTGCAGTTTAAAAACTGTAGTGTAAAGCACCCTTCTGGCAAGACAGTGATGGAGTGAATGATGGTGAAAGTTTTTCTTTTTCGGGCCACCCTGCCTTGGTGGGAATTGGCCAGTGTGATAATAATAAAAAAAAAATATATATGCATACATAAAACCTACATACAAACAAATATATACATAAAAACATACATATACTTACGTAAATACTTACATACATATATACATAAAAACATGCATATATATACACATACACTTATATATATACCTGGAGAGGGTCTCGGAGGTCAACGCCCCCGAGGCTCGGTCTGTGACCAGGCCTCATACATACAAGAAAACAAACAAACATACATACAAAACATTAAACATGGAACAACTAAACCCGTCATGTACATGTTCGGATTAACATCGTTTTTTTTTTTTAATTGTAAAGAAATGTAATTCAGCACATTGAAGAAGACTAGAACAAAAATATAATCCAGAAGTGGCATGTGTTGGAGGTTATGTGACGGCTGACTCGTCGTAACATGTCATGAGGATGACGGTGGTGACACTAGTGTAAACCACAGCTGACATTAATGGTATCACAAGAGCTGACACATGACAGCTTGTTATGAGTTAGTGAACCCACGTGATGAAGGTCAGTCTAGCTTCCTTCAGCCCACGTGATGAAGGTCAGTCTAGCTTCCTTCAGCCCACGTGATGAAGGTCAGTCTAGCTTCCTTCAGCCCACGTGATGAAGGTCAGTCTAGCTTCCTTCAGCCCACGTGATGAAGGTCAGTCTAGCTTCCTTCAGCCCACGTGATGAAGGTCAGTCTAGCTTCCTTCAGCCCACGTGATGAAGGTCAGTCTAGCTTCCTTCAGCCCACGTGATGAAGGTCAGTCTAGCTTCCTTCAGCCCACGTGATGAAGGTCCGTCTAGCTTCCTTCAGCCCACGTGATGAAGGTCAGTCTAGCTTCCTTCAGCCCACGTGATGAAGGTCCGTCTAGCTTCCTTCAGCCCACGTGATGAAGGTCAGTCTAGCTTCCTTCAGCCCACGTGATGAAGGTCAGTCAAGCTTCCTTCAGCCCACGTGATGAAGGTCAGTCTAGCTTCCTTCAGCCCACGTGATGAAGGTCAGTCTAGCTTCCTTCAGCCCACGTGATGAAGGTCCGTCTAGCTTCCTTCAGCCCACGTGATGAAGGTCCGTCTAGCTTTCTTCAGCCCACGTGATGAAGGTCAGTCTAGCTTCCTTCAGCCCACGTGATGAAGGTCCGTCTAGCTTCCTTCAGCCCACGTGATGAAGGTCCGTCTAGCTTCCTTCAGCCCACGTGATGAAGGTCAGTCTAGCTTCCTTCAGCCCACGTGATAAAGGTCAGTCTAGCTTCCTTCAGCCCACGTGATGAAGGTCAGTCTAGCTTCCTTCAGCCCACGTGATGAAGGTCAGCCTAGCTTCCTTCAGCCCACGTGATGAAGGTCAGTCTAGCTTCCTTCAGCCCACGTGATGAAGGTCAGTCTAGCTTCCTTCAGCCCACGTGATGAAGGTCAGTCTAGCTTCCTTCAGCCCACGTGATGAAGGTCAGTCTAGCTTCCTTCAGCCCACGTGATGAAGGTCAGTCTAGCTTCCTTCAGCCCACGTGATGAAGGTCAGTCTAGCTTCCTTCAGCCCACGTGATGAAGGTCATTCTAGCTTCCTTCAGCCCACGTGATGAAGGTCAGTCTAGCTTCCTTCAGCCCACGTGATGAAGGTCAGTCTAGCTTCCTTCAGCCCACGTGATGAAGGTCAGTCTAGCTTCCTTCAGCCCACGTGATGAAGGTCAGTCTAGCTTCCTTCAGCCCACGTGATGAAGGTCAGTCTAGCTTCCTTCAGCCCACGTGATGAAGGTCAGTCTAGCTTCCTTCAGCCCACGTGATGAAGGTCAGTCTAGCTTCCTTCAGCCCACGTGATGAAGGTCAGTCTAGCTTCCTTCAGCCCACGTGATGAAGGTCAGTCTAGCTTCCTTCAGCCCACGTGATGAAGGTCAGTCTAGCTTCCTTCAGCCCACGTGATGAAGGTCAGTCTAGCTTCCTTCAGCCCACGTGATGAAGGTCAGTCTAGCTTCCTTCAGCCCACGTGATGAAGGTCAGTCTAGCTTCCTTCAGCCCACGTGATGAAGGTCAGTCTAGCTTCCTTCAGCCCACGTGATGAAGGTCAGTCTAGCTTCCTTCAGCCCACGTGATGAAGGTCAGTCTAGCTTCCTTCAGCCCACGTGATGAAGGTCAGTCTAGCTTCCTTCAGCCCACGTGATGAAGGACAGTCTAGCTTCCTTCAGCCCACGTGATGAAGGTCAGTCTAGCTTCCTTCAGCCCACGTGATGAAGGTCAGTCTAGCTTCCTTCAGCCCACGTGATGAAGGTCAGTCTAGCTTCCTTCAGCCCACGTGATGAAGGTCAGTCTAGCTTCCTTCAGCCCACGTGATGAAGGTCAGTCTAGCTTCCTTCAGCCCACGTGATGAAGGTCAGTCTAGCTTCCTTCAGCCCACGTGATGAAGGTCAGTCTAGCTTCCTTCAGCCCACGTGATGAAGGTCAGTCTAGCTTCCTTCAGCCCACGTGATGAAGGTCAGTCTAGCTTCCTTCAGCCCACGTGATGAAGGTCAGTCTAGCTTCCTTCAGCCCACGTGATGAAGGTCAGTCTAGCTTCCTTCAGCCCACGTGATGAAGGGCAGTCTAGCTTCCTTCAGCCCACGTGATAAAGGTCCGTCTAGCTTCCTTCAGCCCACGTGATAAAGGTCCGTCTAGCTTCCTTCAGCCCACGTGATGAAGGGCAATCTAGCTTCCTTCAGCCCACATGATGAAGGTCAGTCTAGCTTCCTTCAGCCCACGTGATAAAGGTCCGTCTAGCTTCCTTCAGCCCACGTGATAAAGGTCCGTCTAGCTTCCTTCAGCTCACGTGATGAAGGTCAATCTAGCTTCCTTCAGCCCACATGATGAAGGTCAGTCTAGCTTTCATCAGCCCACGTGATGAAGGTCCGTCTAGCTTCCTTCAGCCCACGTGATGAAGGTCAATCTAGCTTCCTTCAGCCCACGTGATGAAGGTCAGTCTAGCTTCCTTCAGCCCACGTGATGAAGGTCAGTCTAGCTTCCTTCAGCCCACGTGACAAAGGTCCGTCTAGCTTCCTTCAGCCCACGTGATGAAGGTCAGTCTAGCTTCCTTCAGCCCACGTGATAAAGGTCCGTCTAGCTTCCTTCAGCCCACGTGATGAAGGTCAGTCTAGCTTCCTTCAGCCCACGTGATAAAGGTCCGTCTAGCTTCCTTCAGCCCACGTGATGAAGGTCAGTCTAGCTTCCTTCAGCCCACGTGACAAAGGTCCGTCTAGCTTCCTTCAGCCCACGTGATGAAGGTCAGTCTAGCTTCCTTCAGCCCACGTGATGAAGGTCAGTCTAGCTTCCTTCAGCCCACGTGATGAAGGTCAGTCTAGCTTCCTTCAGCCCACGTGACAAAGGTCCGTCTAGCTTCCTTCAGCCCACGTGATGAAGGTCAGTCTAGCTTCCTTCAGCCCACGTGATGAAGGTCAGTCTAGCTTCCTTCAGCCCACGTGATGAAGGTCAGTCTAGCTTCCTTCACCCCACGTGATAAAGGTCCGTCTAGCTTCCTTCAGCCCACGTGATGAAGGTCAGTCTAGCTTCCTTCAGCCCACGTGATAAAGGTCCGTCTAGCTTCCTTCAGCCCACGTGATGAAGGTCAGTCTAGCTTCCTTCAGCCCACGTGACAAAGGTCCGTCTAGCTTCCTTCAGCCCACGTGATGAAGGTCAGTCTAGCTTCCTTCAACCCACGTGATGAAGGTCAGTCTAGCTTCCTTCAGCCCACGTGACAAAGGTCCGTCTAGCTTCCTTCAGCCCACGTGATGAAGGTCAGTCTAGCTTCCTTCAGCCCACGTGATGAAGGTCCGTCTAGCTTCCTTCAGCCCACGTGATGAAGGTCAGTCTAGCTTCCTTCAGCCCACGTGATGAAGGTCCGTCTAGCTTCCTTCAGCCCACGTGATGAAGGTCCGTCTAGCTTCCTTCAGCCCACGTGATGAAGGTCAGTCTAGCTTCCTTCAGCCCACGTGATAAAGGTCAGTCTAGCTTCCTTCAGCCCATCCTAGCACGTTATATGATCAAAGTGATGTTTTAGTGCCTTCATATATTGACCTTAATGCCCCAGTAACGTCACTTTGACGCACATTAATAATTACAATATCTATTTCTACAAGTACATGTAAGTTAAGACACATGTGCAACATCTGGATATCTTTATTGTAGACGTTTCGCCATCCAGTGGCTTTATCAATACAGATTCTAGGACATAATAGGAAGACAGTAGAACTATATACAAAAGATGAGGTAATCAGTCCCTCAGCCTTGGAGTTAGTGTTCATGATGCTGTGAACACTAACTCCAAGGCTGAGGGACTGATTACCTCATCTTTTGTATATAGTTCTACTGTCTTCTAATTATGTCCTAGAATCTGTATTGATAAAGCCACTGGATGGCGAAACGTCTACAATAAAGATATCCAGATGTTGCACATGTGTCTTAACTTTCATATTGTCGGTATTTTATACCTTTCTTGCTCAAGTACATGTACAAGGTATACAGACCATAGCTGACATCAGTGACATATTACTGTATAGAAAGCCGCTTGTTATGCAGAGTATTTCGGGCAAATTAGGTCAGTTTTGTCCCAGGATGCGACCCACACCAGTCCACTAACACTCAGGTACCCGTTTTGCTGATGGGGAAGATAGACAACCGGTGTAAGGAAACACGCCCAATGTTTCTACCCTCGCCGTGTGAAGCGAGAACTTTAGTCACCAGGCTACTGAGCACTACCATTGACGACAAATTTCGGGGTTGTTATAACAGCCCATGAACAACGAGGCTGAACTGGTTACCACTGAACAGGACTCACTATTCTGGAAGATTACAGTGCAAAGACAGTGTCACTCCACTATAGCACCTCAAAATTAAAAGTAGACTTACTGAGTAGTTTCTGTGAATGTCTGGAGGTTCGTATTAATAGCAGGAGAGACAACAGAGGTACGGGGGGGAGGGGGGAAAGGAAGATGAGGTGAAGCCTAACGTGTGAGTTCAAGTGAGGACACCTTATGTATAGACACCGTCGAGTCTCCACGTATAAACCATGTGACGGTGTGATAGACGACAGAAAGACCAGACACTGCCACGCACTGCTCGTTCTTTTGCCTTCCCGCACCTCCCGTTACTGCCCTACCCCGCACCTCCCATTAGTGCACTTTCCCGTAGTTCCCTTTATTGCTCTCCCCTATGACTACCACCCACCTTATGTTTTAAGTCAGTGAGTCAGTTATCTACATTACATCTTATTTAGTACCCTCTAAGCCCGGTGCTGGGTGGGTTTCATAAGAGAACCAAGTCATTTATGCCAGCCTGCCCAGAAAGCTAGTGTAAGCCACCCATTTACTGTTCTTGCCAACCATTGCAAGTTAAAGTAGCTAGAATACCGTTTCCTGATTTTTTCTCAGGCCTGCTGCACAATTTATGTTAGTATCGCTACCCAAACCGCCCCCTGTTTATAACTGCTTTCTCCGTAAGCACAGGCGGCTGACTCTTCCAAACGCCCCAAGATTATGACTTACTGTGCACCCACCGAGAGAAGCCTGGTTTCTAGAGGCGCCACAGAGAGGGCGCTCGTGTAGGGCACCAAGATGCCTGCTCCGTATCTGATATCAACTGTCCCAGGTGACAGCTCACCACTGACGGTGTATTTATTACCTTCCCTTCTCACCACCTACTCATGCCGTCAGTTAGACGAAATTATTAGGCAAAGCTGAGATATACAATCCACCTGTGTTGTTATATTCTTCTAATTAGATTTTCTTTTTCTATATTTTCTTCGTCTCACTGTTTCAGTGTATACTGGGACAATAATGACTATTCCATAGGTGCGTTTATGGAATAACTTGCAATGTGAAAAGAGTGACCGATGTTGCAGTAGCCAGGCTAAGGCTTGTTTACAAGCACCTCTGGAAGTTTGGCAGACACACAGATGATGAACAAACTGAATACAAAGTATGTGGTCTGCCCTATGGCCACTATCTTGATATGTCAAGATAACATTTAATGGAAATAAGATACCAGACAAATTAAGCAAATTTCCTAAATTTGTTCGTGACAGATAGGTGAGTTGAAGATATTGATGCAGATGTACTCCTTGAAGCCCTTTGGAACCTAGTTCCTAGGCCTTTTGTGTCCACATGTTCTTGCGCTACCGTCCACAGGATGGATATGGGGTGCACAGTTATTATAATCATAACTAATTGCTAAATCCATAAGAATCATACAGCGCTACAGGATAGGGAGTGTTAAAGGAGTATTATGCTTGATCTGAGACCAGCGAGGGTGATCTGAGACCAGCGAGGGTGATCTGAGACCAGCGAGGGTGAAGAGTGTAACAGTGGAGAGTTAGGAAGGGCGGAGAGGAATGGACTCCACAACACTAGTGCACACACACACACACACACACAAACACACACACACACACACACATATATATATATATATATAAATGTTGATGAAGATAGGGAAGCTGTGATTTCGTGTATAGGACAAGGAGGAATAACATCTTGTAGGAGTGAGGAAGAGCCAGTTGTGAGTGTGGGGGAAGTTCGTGAGGCAGTAGGTAAAATGAAAGGGGGTAAGGCAGCCGGGATTGATGGGATAAAGATAGAAATGTTAAAAGCAGGTGGGGATATAGTTTTGGAGTGGTTGGTGCAATTATTTAATAAATGTATGGAAGAGGGTAAGGTACCTAGGGATTGGCAGAGAGCATGCATAGTTCCTTTGTATAAAGGCAAAGGGGATAAAAGAGAGTGCAAAAATTATAGGGGGATAAGTCTGTTGAGTATACCTGGCAAAGTGTATGGTAGAGTTATTATTGAAAGAATTAAGAGTAAGACGGAGAATAGGATAGCAGATGAACAAGGAGGCTTTAGGAAAGGTAGGGGGTGTGTGTACCAGGTGTTTACAGTGAAACATATAAGTGAACAGTATTTAGATAAGGCTAAAGAGGTCTTTGTGGCATTTATGGATTTGGAAAAGGCGTATGACAGGGTGGATAGGGGGGCAATGTGGCAGATGTTGCAGGTGTATGGTGTAGGAGGTAGGTTACTGAAAGCAGTGAAGAGTTTTCACGAGGATAGTGAGGCTCAAGTTAGAGTATGTAGGAAAGAGGGAAATTATTTCCCAGTAAAAGTAGGCCTTAGACAAGGATGTGTGATGTCACCGTGGTTGTTTAATATATTTATAGATGGGGTTGTAAGAGAAGTAAATGCGAGGGTCTTGGCAAGAGGCGTGGAGTTAAAAGATAAAGAATCACACACAAAGTGGGAGTTGTCACAGTTGCTCTTTGCTGATGACACTGTGCTCTTGGGAGATTCTGAAGAGAAGTTGCAGAGATTGGTGGATGAATTTGGTAGGGTGTGCAAAAGAAGAAAATTGAAAGTGAATACAGGAAAGAGTAAGGTTAAGAGGATAACAAAAAGATTAGGTGATGAAAGATTGGATATCAGATTGGAGGGAGAGAGTATGGAGGAGGTGAATGTATTCAGATATTTGGGAGTAGACGTGTCAGCGGATGGGTCTATGAAAGATGAGGTGAATCATAGAATTGATGAGGGGAAAAGGGTGAGTGGTGCACTTAGGAGTCTGTGGAGACAAAGAACTTTGTCCTTGGAGGCAAAGAGGGGAATGTATGAGAGTATAGTTTTACCAACGCTCTTATATGGGTGTGAAGCATGGGTGATGAATGTTGCAGCGAGGAGAAGGCTGGAGGCAGTGGAGATGTCATGTCTGAGAGCAATGTGTGGTGTGAATATAATGCAGAAAATTCGTAGTTTGGAAGTTAGGAGGAGGTGCAGGATTACCAAAACTGTTGTCCAGAGGGCTGAGGAAGGGTTGTTGAGGTGGTTCAGACATGTAGAGAGAATGGAGCGAAACAGAATAACTTCAAGAGTGTATCAGTCTGTAGTGGAAAGAAGGCGGGGTAGGGGTCGGCCTAGGAAAGGTTGGAGGGAGGGGGTAAAGGAGGTTTTGTGTGCGAGGGGCTTGGACTTCCAGCAGGCATGCGTGAGCGTGTTTGATAGGAGTGAATGGAGACAAATGATTTTTAATACTTGACGTGCTGTTGGAGT
>NC_091332.1:32287834-32348618 GCF_038502225.1 Cherax quadricarinatus
GGGGAATGTCGTACGAGGAAAGGTTGAGGGAAATCGGACTGACGACACTGGAGGACAGAAGGGTCAGGGGAGACATGATAACGACATACAAGATACTGCGGGGAATAGACAAGGTGGACAGAGATAGGATGTTCCAGACAGGGGTCACAGGAACAAGGGGTCACAACTGGAAGCTGAAGACTCAGACGAGTCACAGGGACGTTAGGAAGTATTTCTTCAGTCATAGAGTCGTCAGGAAGTGGAATAGCCTAGCAAGTGAAGTAGTGGAGGTAGAAACCATACATAGTTTTAAGAAGAGGTATGATAAAGCTCAGGAAGCAGAGAGAGAGAGGACCTAGTAGCAATCAGTAAAGAGGCGGAACCAGGAGCTGAGTCTCGACCCCTGCAATCACAATTAGGTGAGTACAATTAGGTGAGTACACACACTCACAGACACACACAGTAGCGATCAGTGAAGAGGCGGGGCCAGGAGCTCGGACTCGACCCCCGCAACCTCAACTAGGTGAGTACACACACAGACACACACCCACACACACACACACACACACACACACACAGACACACACACACACACACACACACACACACACACACACACACACACACACACACACACACACACACACACACACACACACACAGACACACACACACACACACACACACACACACACACACACACACACACAGACACACACACACACACACAGACACACACACACACAGACACACACACACACACACACACACACACACACACACACACACACACACACACACACACACACACACACACACACACACACACACACACACACACACACACACACACACACACACACACACACACACAAACACACACAGGGAGCAGAGATATTGTGTGTACCATTAACAAAGATCTTCAACACATCATTTGAAACTGGGCAACTCCCTGAGGTATGGAAGATGGTAAACGTAATCCCAATTTTTAAAAAGGGAGACAGACATGAGGCATTAAATTACAGACCTGTATCACCAACGTGTATAGTATGCAAGGTCATGGAGAAGATCATCAGGAGGAGAGTGGTGGAGCACCTGGAAAGAAACAAGTGTATAATTGACAACCAGCAAGGTTTCAGGGAAGGAAAATCCTTTGTCACAAGCCTACTAGAGTTTTATGACAAGGTGACAGAAGTAAGACAAGAGAGAAAGGGGTGGATCGACTGCATTTTTTTGGACTGCAAGAAGGCCTTCGACACAGTTTCTCACAAGAGGTTACTGCAAAAGCTAGAGGATCAGGCACACATAACAGGAAAGTCACTGCAATGGATCAGAGAATACCTGACAGGGAGGCAACAACGAGTCATGGTACGTGACGAGGTGTCAGAGTGGGCGATGTGACAAGTGGGGTTCCAAAGGGGTCAGTCCTAGGACCTGTATTGTTCTTGGTATATGTGAACGACATAACGGAAGGGATAGACTCAGAAGTGTCCTTGTTTGCAGATGATGTGAAGTTAATGAGAAGAATCAAATCGGATGAGGATCAGGCAGGACTACAAAGTGACCTGGACAGGCTACAAGCCTGGTCCAGCAACTGGCTCCTTGAGTTTAACCCTGCCAAGTGCAAAGTCATGAAGATTGGGGAAGGGCAAAGAAGACCGCAGACACAATATAGTTTAGATGGCCAAAGACTGCAAACCTCACTCAAGGAAAAAGATCTGGGGGTGAGTATAACACGAAGCATATCTCTTGAGGCGCACATCAATCAGATAACTGCTGCATCATACGGGCGCCTGGCAAACCTACGGATAGCGTTGCGACTCCTCAGTAAGGATTCGTTCAAGACTCTGTATACTATTTACGTCAGGCCCATACTGGAGAATGCAGCACCAGTTTGGAATCCACACCTGGTCAAGCACGTCAAGAAGTTAGAGAAAGTGCAAAGGTTTGCAACAAGACTAGTCCCAGAGCTACGGGGATTGTCCTACGAAGAAAGGTTGAGGGAAATCGGCCTGACGACACTGGAGGACAGGAGGGTCACGGGAGACATGATAACGACATATAAAATACTGCGCGGAATAGACAAGGTGGACAAAGACGGGATGCTCCAGAGATGGGACACAGACACGAGAGGTCACAATTGGAAGTTGAAGACTCAGATGAATCAAAGGGATGTTAGGGAGTATTTCTTCAGTCATAGAGTAGTCAGGCCGTGGAATACCCTAGAAAGTGACGTAGTGGAGGCGGGAACCATACATAGTTTTAAGGCGAGGTATGATAGAGCTAATTGGGCAGGGAGAGAGAGAACCTAGTAGCAATCAGCAAAGAGGCGGGGCCAGGAGCTGTGACTCGACCCCTGCAACCACAAATTGATGAGTACAAATAGGTGAGTACACACACACACACAGTTAACAAATAGGAAAATTTACTTTCAGACAAATATGTAGTTACACATACCCAACCCACTTCACACACGCAACCAAGAAAATACCCACTACACACACGCAACCAAGAAAATACCCACTTCACACACGCAACCAAGAAAATACCCACTTCACACACGCAACCAAGAAAATACCCACTTCACACACGCAACCAAGAAAATACCCACTTCACACACGCAACCAAGAAAATACCCACTTCACACACGCAACCAAGAAAATACCCACTTCACACACGCAACCAAGAAAATACCCACTTCACACAAGCAACCAAGAAAATACCCACTTCACACAAGCAACCAAGAAAATACCCACTTCACACAAGCAACCAAGACAATACCCACTTCACACAAGCAACCAAGAAAATACCCACTTCACACACGCAACCAAGAAAATACCCACTTCACACAAGCAACCAAGACAATACCCACTTCACACACAGTGACCTACAGACAGTAAGTAAATATATAAGGAAAATGACAATTAAACAGTTGAATACTTACGTATTTAACTCTTTATTAAAGTTACTGCGTATTTAACCAAGTTAGAAATGTGCTGTGGAACATAATTTAACCAAGTTAGAAATGTGCTGCGGAACATAATTTAACCAAGTTAGAAATGTGCTGTGGAACATAATTTAACCAAGTTAGAAATGTGCTGCGGAACATAATTTAACCAAGTTAGAAATGTGCTGCGGAACATAATTTAACCAAGTTAGAAATGTGCTGCAGAACATAATTTAACCAAGTTAGAAATGTGCTGCGGAACATAATTTAACCAATTTAGAAATGTGCTGCGGAACATAATTTAACCAAGTTAGAAATGTGCTGTGGAACATAATTTAACCAAGTTAGAAATGTGCTGCAGAACATAATTTAACCAAGTTAGAAATGTGCTGCGGAACATAATTTAACCAAGTTAGAAATGTGCTGCGGAACATAATTTAACCAAGTTAGAAATGTGCTGCGGAACATAATTTAACCAAGTTAGAAATGTGCTGCGGAACATAATTTAACCAAGTTAGAAATGTGCTGCGGAACATAATTTAACCAAGTTAGAAATGTGCTGCGGAACATAATTTAACCAAGTTAGAAATGTGCTGCGGAACATAATTTAACCAAGTTAGAAATGTGCTGCGGAACATAATTTAACCAAGTTAGAAATGTGCTGCGGAACATAATTTAACCAAGTTAGAAATGTGCTGCGGAACATAATTTAACCAAGTTAGAAATGTGCTGCGGAACATAATTTAACCAAGTTAGAAATGTGCTGCGGAACATAGCTAAACATGTGACAGTTGTTGGGGGACGAGATAACAACATACTCTAGCGACTCTGAACTTCGAGTACTGAAAGGAAATGCTGGAGAACTTTGCTTATAGAAGCAAAATGCACCCGTGACCTGCCTAAATTCACTCTGCTCTGACTGCTGCCAGGAACAATACGATGCAGCTTCGGCAGATAGACTCTGAAAATGTTTCTTATATAGCAGGACGTAAAGAGATTTAAATAACTTGTATTAGGCCCTTTTCTGTAAATGTGTCATCGACTTAAAAAAAAAAAAAGTCGAGGGTCAGACCAATAGTTTAATAAACTTCTCTGTTAGCAATATGAAAATTTAGACTGAAGACGTCCCGAGTGATGGTATGTGAGGGTAAAATATGTAATAATATTTGATTTTTTATCGATTTTTGTGTTACATCCATAAAATATATTATTGGTAAATTTTACAAAGTTGCAAGTGTTGTATATCTCCGTTGTTACACCCATATTTAACTTCAGTGGTCAACGCGACGGTCTGGAATTTTGAAAGTCTGTGATCGCGGGTTCTATCCCCACCCGTGGTATGGTTCAACCTCAGATAAATTAGTGAGTCCTGGTGAGTGTGTTCGCTTCTTACACGGCTTGAGTTGTCAGCTATATTGGTCACAATTTTCATGTTATTTATGGACTTACTAAATAAATAAAAGTCGGTTCTACAAACTAACAGATTTAATTAATATTGTGTATAGATTTTATACGAATAACGTGAGTGAGTTTTCTTTTGCTATTTTAGGGAACTGATTAGTCATTTTAATAAAGAAAAAAATGAACCAGAATCTTTTTATGATATTTTCGATGTATTTAATGATGCGTTCCAAATTTTATTTTACAACCCATGTGCGGACAATTTATACAGAGACTATTACCACTATTTCAAATACGTTTTAAAAATATATAAGTTAGACATATTAAAAACAATTCAGAACCTGGAAGAGTCGACGGTCCTTAATTAAGAATAACAAGACTGGTCAGGTCTTGAACCCTCGTCATTTACACAGAGTGAGTCAGTCTTTGCTTATAGAAAGTTGCTATCACTAGTTACAACAGTCTATACACTACCACAAAGTCGATTATAATCAAAAGGAAGCGCTAAACCACAAGGGCTACCACATAGTCGAAATTAGAGGCCAAATATAATGTGTGTGTAACATTACTTGGTTTGATAAATAACAAGGAAGGTCATTTCCATTTTCTAAATTTCAACTTGACACTGAAGTGAATAGTGAGATTCAGTACTCCAGGGCAGGATGGTATTGGAGGATGGTATTGTATGATGGTAATGTAGGATGGTACTGTAGGATGGTATTGTAGGATGGTATTGTAGGATGGTATTGTAGGATGGTATTGTAGGATGGTGTTGTAGGATGGTATTGTAGGATTGAATTGTAGGATGGTATTGTAGGATGGTATTGTAGGATGGTATTGTAGGATGGTACTGTAGGATGGTGTTGTAGGATGGTATTGAAGGATGGTGTTGCAGAATGGTGTTGTAGGATGGTATTGTAGGATGGTATTGCAGGATGGTACTGTAGGATGGTTGTAGGATGGTATTGTAGGGAGGTATTGTAGGATGGTATTGTAGGATGGTATTGTAGGATGGTGTTGTAGGATGGTATTGTAGGATGGTGTTGTAGGATGGCATTGAAGGACGGTATTGTAGGATGGTAGTGCAGGATGGTGTTGTAAAATGGTATTGTAGGATGGTATTGTAGAATGGTGTAGGATATTGTAGGATGATATTGTAGTATGGTACTGTAGGATGGTGTTGTAGGATTGTATTGTAGGAAGGTGTTGTAGGATGGTATTGTAGGATTGTACTGTAGGATGGTGTAGGATGGTATTGTAGGATGGTGTTGTAGGATGGTGTTGTAGGATGGTATTGTAGGATGGTATTGTAGGATGGTACTGTAGGATGGTATTGTAGGATGGTATTGTAGGGTGGTTTTGTAGGATGGTATTGTAGGATGGTGTTGTAGGATGCAATTGTAGGATGGTATTGTAGGATGGTATTGTATAACAGTATTGTAGGATGGTATTGTAGGATTGTATTGTATAACAGTATTGTAGGATGGTGTTGTAGGATGGTATTGGAGGATGGTATTATAGGATGGTATTGTAGGATGGTACTGTAGGATGGTACTGAAGGATGGTACTGTAGGATGGTGTTGCAGGATGGTATTGTAGGATGGTATTGTATGATGGTGTTGTAGATTGGTATTGTAGGATGGTACTGCAGGATGGTGTTGTAGGATGATATTGTAGGATGGTACTGTCGGATGGTTTTGTAGGATGGTATTGTAGGATGGTACAGTAGGATGGTATTGTAGGATGGCATTGTAGGATGGCACTATAGGATGGTGTTGTAGGATGGTATTGTAGGATGGTATTGTAGGATGGTATTGCAGGATGGTATTGTAGGATTGTAATGCAGGATGGTATTGTAGGATGATATTGTAGGATGGTATTGTAGGATGGTAATGCAGGATGGTATTGTAGGATGGTATTGTAGGATGGTATTGTAGGATTGTATTGCAGGATGGTATTGCAGGATGGTATGGCAGGATGGTATTGCAAGATGGTATGGCAGGATGGTAAGGAAGGATGGTATTGCAGGATGGTATTGTAGGATGGTATTGCAGGATGGTACTGTAGGATGGTATTGCAGGATGGTATTGTAGGATGGTATTGTAGGATGGTATTGTAGGATTGTATTGTAGGATTGTATTGTATGATGGTATTGTAGGATGGTGTTGCAGGATGGCATTGTAGGATGGTATTGTAGGATGGTATTGCAGGATGGTATTGCAGGATGGTATGGCAGGATGGTAAGGCAGGATGGTAAGGGAGGATGGTATTGCAGGATGGTATTGCAGGATGGTATTGCAGGATGGTAAGGCAGGATAGTAAGGCAGTATGGTTTTGCAGGATGGTAAGGCAGAATGGTAAGGCAGGATGGTAAAGGAGGTTGGCATTGCATGATGGTATTGCCGGATGGTAAGGCAGGATGGTATTGCAGGATGGTAAGGCAGGATGGTAAGGCAGGATGGTAAGGCAGGATGGTATTGCAGGACGGTATTGCAGGATTGTAAGGCAGGATGGTATTGCAGGATGGTAAGGCAGGATGGTAAGGCAGGATGCTATGGCAGGATGGTATTGCAGGATGGTAAGGCAGGATGGTAAGTCAGGATGGTATGGCAGGATGGTAATGCAGGATTGTATTGCAGGATGGTATTACAGGATGGTATTGCAGGATGGTATTGCAGGATGGTAAGGCAGGATGGTAGGGCAGGATGGTAAAGCAGGATACTATGGCAGGATGGTATTGCAGGATGGTAAGGCAGGATGGTAAAGCAGGATGGTAAGGCAGGATGCTATGGCAGGATGGTATTGCAGGATGGTAAGGCAGGATGGTAATGCAGGATGGTAAGGCAGGATTGTATTGCAGGATGGTAAGGCAGGATGGTATGGCAGGATGGTAAGGCAGGATGGAAAGGCAGGATGGTAATGCAGGATGGTATGGCAGGATGGTAAGGCAGGATGGTATGGCAGGATGGTATGGCAGGATGGTATGGAAGAATGGTATGGCAGGATTATAAGGCAGGACAGTATTGCAGGATGGTAAGGCAGGATGGTAAAGCAGGATGCTATGGCAGGATTGTATTGCAGAATGGTAAGGCAGGATGCTATGGCAGGATGGTTTTGCACGATGGTATTGCAGGGCGGTGTTGCATAAAGGTATTGCAAGATGGTATTGCTGGATATTGCAGCATGGTATTGCAAGATTGTATTGCTTTGATGGTATTGCAGGATGGTACTGCAGGATGGTATTGCATGGTGGTATTGCAGGGTGTTATTGCAGTAGCGTATTGCAGGAGGGTATTGCAGGATGATTTTGCAGGATGGTTTAGCAGGATGATACTGCAGGATGGTATTGCAGTATGTTACTGCTGGTTGGTATTGCAGGGTAGTATTTTAGGTTGTATTGAAGAATGGTATTGCAGGATTGCATTGCAGGATGGTATTGCGGGGTAGTATTTCAGGATGGTATTGCAGGACGGTGTTGCAGAAAGGTATTGCAAGATGGTATTGCAAGATGGTATTGCAGGATATTGCAGCATGGTATTGCAAGATTGTATTGCTTGATGGTATTGCAGGATGGTATTGTAGGATGATTTTGCAGGATGGTATTGCAGGATGATATTGCAGGATGGTATTGCAGTATGTTACTGCTGGATGGTATTGCAGGGTAGTATTTTAGGATGGTATTGCAGGATGGTATTGCAGGATGGTATTGCAGGATGGTGTTGCATTATGGTGTTGCAGCATACTCAGATTGCTGTCTAAAGTACCTAGAAATTCTGTACATGATAGCTTCAACACAAGCTAGGCAGATACTCACTTTTTAATGAAACCAAAAAGTTGCATCATTCCCATTACAAAACCCAATTGATAAAATATTAATGATTGGGTATTGTAATGCATTTCTCCCATTATCTCCTACTGAGTGATGTGTACAACATCCACTTCTCAGTGTATATAAGTATACTCAAAGAGTGACCTTTAAGAGGTTGCTTGAATTTCTTTCATTTTTTTGCTTTCTTTCTTCAACTAACTTCACATTATTATGTTACTCATAACTCCAGGAGGCCCCGTCAAATAATCTTCAAAATCTGAACGCTTGTGCACGGTCACTAGGACTACATTCTTGGAACATTTGTCAAGTGCAGATGCCCTACGACCCAAGTTGTTAACCCCATCCCAGCATCATAAAACAACGATGTAGAGCGAAATACAAGGGTATAGATGCGGATTTAATAGATCAACGCTTGAAATAGGGTAAAACAAATTATTCCAATTAGACTTGTTAAATACATTTCTGTTTACGTCTCCTACACAACTACAATAGTTAATGAATGGTGCATCTTAGGACCAGGATAGTACCTATCTTAGGACCAGGATAGTACCTGTCTTAGGACCAGGATAGTACCTATCTTAGGACCAGGATAGTACCTATCTTAGGACCAGGATAGTACCTATCTTAGGACCAGGATAGTACCTATCTTAGGACCAGGATAGTACCTATCTTAGGACCAGGATAATACCTGTCTTAGGGCCAGGATAGTACCTATCTTAGGACCAGGATAGTACCTATCTTAGGACCAGGATAGTACCTATCTTAGGACCAGGATAGTACCTATCTTAGGACCAGGATAGTACCTATCTTAGGACCAGGATAGTACCTATCTTAGGACCAGGATAGTACCTGTTTTAGGGCCAGGATAGTACCTATCTTAGGACCAGGATAGTACCTATCTTAGGACCAGGATAGTACCTATCTTAGGACCAGGATAGTACCTATCTTAGGACCAGGATAGTACCTATCTTAGGACCAGGATAGTACCTATCTTAGGACCAGGATAGTACCTATATTAGGACCAGGATAGTACCTATCTTAGGACCAGGATAGTACCTATCTTAGAACCAGGATAGTACCTATCTTAGGACCAGGATAGTACCTATCTTAGGACCAGGATAGTACCTATCTTAGGACCAGGATAGTACCTATCTTAGGACCAGATAGTACCTATCTTAGGACCAGGATAGTACCTATCTTAGGACCAGGATAGTACCTATCTTAGGACCAGGATAGTACCTATCTTAGGACCAGGATAGTACCTATCTTAGGACCAGGATAGTACCTATCTTAGGACCAGGATAGTACCTATCTTAGGACCAGGATAGTACCTATCTTAGGACCAGGATAGTACCTATCTTAGGACCAGGATAGTACCTATCTTAGGATAGTACTATCTTAGGACCAGGATAGTACCTATCTTAGGACCAGGATAGTACCTATCTTAGGACCAGGATATAGTACCTATCTTAAGACCAGGATAGTACCTATCTTAGGACCAGGATAGTACCTATCTTAGGACCAGGATAGTACCTATCTTAGGACCAGGATAGTACCTATCTTAGGACCAGGATAGTACCTATCTTAGGACCAGGATAGTACCTATCTTAGGACCAGGATAGTACCTATCTTAGGACCAGGATAGTATCTGTCTTAGGGCCAGGATAGTACCTGTATTAGGACCAGGATAGTACCTATCTTAGGACCAGGATAGTACCTATCTTAGGACCAGGATAGTACCTATCTTAGGACCAGGATAGTACCTGTCTTAGGGCCAGGATAGTACCTATCTTAGGACCAGGATAGTACCTATCTTAGGACCAGGATAGTACCTATCCAGGATAGTACCTATCTTAGGACCAGGATAGTACCTATCTTAGGACCAGGATAGTACCTATCTTAGGACCAGGATAGTACCTATCTTAGGACCAGGATAGTACCTATCTTAGGACCAGGATAGTACCTATCTTAGGACCAGGATAGTACCTATCTTAGGACCAGGATAGTACCTATCTTAGGACCAGGATAGTACCTATCTTAGGACCAGGATAGTACCTATCTTAGGACCAGGATAGTACCTATCTTAGGACCAGGATAGTACCTATCTTAGGACCAGTATAGTACCTATCTTAGGACCAGGAAAGTACCTATCTTAGGACCAGGATAGTACCTACCTCTTAGGACCAGGATAGTACCTATCTTAGGACCAGGATAGTACCTGTCTTAGGATAATGCCTATCTTAGGACCAGGATAGTACCTATCTTAGGACCAGGATAGTACCTGTCTTAGGACCAGGATAGTATCTATCTTAGGACAAGGATAATACCTATCTTAGGACCAGAATAGTACCTATCTTAGGACCAGGATAGTACCTGTCTTAGGACCAGGATAGTATCTATCTTAGGACCAGGATAATACCTATCTTAGGACCAGGATAGTACCAATCTTAGGGCCAAAAGAGTATCAATCTTAGGACCAAGACAGTACCAATCTTAAGACCAGGATAGTACCTATCTTAGGTCCAGGATAATACCTATCGCAGGACCAGCGTAATACATATCTTAGGATAAGGATAGTACCCATCTTAGGACAAGTATTGTATTAATTGTTAGACCAGGATAGTTCCTATCTTAGGACCAGGATAGTACATATCGTAGGACCAGGATAGTTCCTATCTTAAGAACGGCATAGCACCTGTCGTAGGACCAGGATAGTACCTATCTTAGGACCAGGATAGTACCTATCTTAGGACCAGGATAGTACCTATCTTAGGACCAGGATAGTACCTATCTTAGGACCAGGATAGTACCTATCTTAGGACCAGGATAGTACCTATCTTAGGACCAGGATAGTACCTATCTTAGGACAAGGATAGTATCTATCTTAGGACCAGGATAGTACCTATCTTAGGACCAGGATAGTACCTATCTTAGGACCAGGATAGTACATATCTTAGGATCAGAATAGTACCTACCTTAGGACCAGGATAGTACCTATCTTAGGACCAGGATAGTACCTGTCTTAGGACCAGCATAGTATCTATCTTAGGACAAGGATAATGCCTATCTTAGGACCAGGATAGTACCTATCTTAGGACCAGGATAGTACCTGTCTTAGGACCAGGATAGTATCTATCTTAGGACAAGGATAATACCTATCTTAGGACCAGAATAGTACCTATCTTAGGACCAGGATAGTACCTGTCTTAGGACCAGGATAGTATCTATCTTAGGACCAGGATAATACCTATCTTAGGACCAGGATAGTACCAATCTTAGGGCCAAAAGAGTATCAATCTTAGGACCAAGACAGTACCAATCTTAAGACCAGGATAGTACCTATCTTAGGTCCAGGATAATACCTATCGCAGGACCAGCGTAATACATATCTTAGGATAAGGATAGTACCCATCTTAGAACAAGTATTGTATTAATTGTTAGACCAGGATAGTTCCTATCTTAGGACCAGGATAGTACATATCGTAGGACCAGGATAGTTCCTATCTTAAGAACGGCATAGCACCTGTCGTAGGACCAGGATAGTACTTATTTTAAGACCAAAAGAGTAACAATCTTAGAATCAGGAGAGTACCTATAGTAGGACCAGCAGAGTAACTATTTTAGGAAAACAATAGTACCTATCGCAGAACGAGAAGAGTACCTATCCTAGGAACAGGCCTATCTCAGGACCAGGATAGTAAGTATCGTAAGATCAGGATAGTACCTATCGTTGGACCAGGATAGTACCTATCGTAGAACCAGGAAAGTACCTATCGTAGGACCAGGATAGTACCTATCGTACGACGAGGATAATGCCTATCGTAGGACCAAGGATACTATCTCTCTTAGGACCAGTATACTACCTATCTTAGAACCAGGAAAGTAAATATATTCGGACCAAGATAACACCTATCGTAGAAACAGGATAGTACATACCTTTGGACCATGATAGTACCTATAGAAGAACCAGGATAGTACCTATCTTAGAACCAGGATAGTACCTATCGTAGGACCATGACGGCAGTACCTCTCTGGGCGGCTGATGTCTACCAACCTACTACCACAGGAAGGTAGTACCTCCCTGGGTGGATGCTATCTTCCAACCTACTACCACTGGACGGTAGTACCTCCTTGGGTGTTAGGTAAGACACATATGCAACAGTTAGACAACTTTATCGTAGAAACAGGATAGTACATACCTTTCGACCATGATAGTACCTATAGAAGAACCAGGATAGTACCTATTTTAGAACCAGGATAGTACCTATCGTAGGACCATGACGGCAGTACCTCTCTGGGCGGCTGATGTCTACCAACCTACTACCACAGGAAGGTAGTACCTCCCTGGGTGGATGCTATCTTCCAACCTACTACCACTGGACGGTAGTACCTCCTTGGGTGTTAGGTAAGACACATATGCAACAGTTAGACAACTTTATTCCGGAATAAAGTTGTCTAACTGTTGCATATGTGTCTTACCTAACAACCTGTCGGTATTGTATACCATTTTGATGTTCACCTCCTTGGGTGGTTGCTGTCTACAAGCTTACTACTACAAGACGGTAGTACCTCCCTGTGTGGCTGCAGTCTACCAACCTACTACCACAGGACGGTAGTACATCCATGGGTAGTTGCTGTCTAACAGCCTACTACCATAGGACGGTAGTACCTCCCTGGGTGGTTGCTGTCTACCATCCTACTACCACGGGACGGTAGTACCTCCCTGGGTGGCTGCTGTGTACTATCCTACTACCATAGGATGGTAGTACCTTCCTTGGCGGCGGCTGTCTATCAACCTACTACCACAGGACGGTAGTACCTCCCTGGGCGGCTGCTGTCTTCCATCCTACTGCCACAGGACGGCAGTACCTCCCTGGGTGATTGCTGTCTACCAACCTATTACCACAGGAAGGTAACATAAGAACATAAGAAAGGAGGAGCACTGCAGCAGGCCTGTTGGCCCATACTAGGCAGGTCCTTTACAATTCATCCCACTAACAAAACATTTGCCCAACCCAATTTTCAATGCTACCCAAGAAATAAGCTCGGGTGTGCAAGTCCCACTCAAATCCAACCCCTCCCACTCATGTATTTATCCAGCCTAAATTTGAAACTTCCCAAAGTCCTAGCCTCAATAACCCAACTAGGTAGACTGTTCCACTCATCAACTGCCCTATTTCCAAACCAATACTTTCCTATGTCCTTTCTAAATCTAAACTTGTCTAATTTAAATCCATTACTGCGGGTTCTCTCTTGGAGAGACATCCTCAAGACCTACAGGACGGTAGTACCTCCCTGGGTGGTTGCGGTCTACCAACCTACTACCAAAGGATGGTAGTACCTCCCTGGGTGGCTGCTGTCTACCAACCTACTACCAGAGGACGGTAGTACATCTCTGGGTGGCTGCTGTCTACCAACCTATTACCAGAGGACGGTAGTACCTCTCTGGGTGGCTGCTGTCTACCACCTACTACCATGGACGGTAGTACATCTCTGGGTGGCTGCTGTCTACCAACCTACTACCAGAGGACGGTAGTACCTCTCTGGGTGGCTGCTGTCTACCAACCTACTACCAGAGGACGGTAGTACCTCTCTGGGTGGCTGCTGTCTACCACCTACTACCATGGACGGTAGTACATCTCTGGGTGACTGCTGTCTACCAACCTACTACCAGAGGACGGTAGTGCCTCTCTGGGTGGCTGCTGTCTACCACCTACTACCATGGACGGTAGTACATCTCTGGGTGGCTGCTGTCTACCAACCTACTACCAGAGGACGGTAGTACCTCTCTGGGTGGCTGCTGTCTACCACCTACTACCATGGACGGTAGTACATCTCTGGGTGACTGCTGTCTACCAACCTACTACCATATGACGGTAGTACCCCCCTGGCCGGACATAATTTGCAAAAGAATTACTTGGATATTATGGGTGGGCCAAAAAATGTGGGTGAGGCTGAGAATCCGGGTGGGCCATAAGAGAGTAAAGGTGGGCCAGAAAATGTAGATGGGCCAGAGAATGTGGGTGGGGCAGACGACGCAGGTGGGCCGGAGGATGTGGGTTGGGCAGATGGTTTGTCCTTCCAAACATATAAATACCCTTATACATATTCAGAAGGGTATATCTGTGGTCGTGAGGGCACTTATACCTGGAGTCAGGGGTCGTGAGGGCACTTATACCTGGAGTCAGGGGTCGTGAGGGCACTTATACCTGGAGTCAGGTACACTTCAGTATAGCTCAGATATTTCATTCATTCACTTGGTGTTCTGTAAATAAGGTAGTGAAAAATTAGCATTAGATTTAAACCTCGTTAATCAGACCAGACCAGGAAAACATCAGACTAAGAGAGGCAGGTGTTCCACACTAAGAGAGACAGGTGTTCCACACTATGAGAGGCAGGTGTTCCACACTATGAGAGGCAGGTGTTCCACACTATGAGAGGCAGGTGTTCCACACTGAGAGAGGCAGGTGTTCCACACTGAGAGAGGCAGGTGTTCCACACTAAGAGAGGCAGGTGTTCCACACTATGAGAGGCAGGTGTTCCACACTAAGAGAGACAGGTGTTCCACACTATGAGAGGCAGGTGTTCCACACTAAGAGAGGCAGGTGTTCCACACTAAGAGAGGCAGGTGTTCCACACTAAGAGAGGCAGGTGTTCCACACTATGAGAGGCAGGTGTTCCACACTAAGAGAGGCAGGTGTTCCACACTAAGAGAGGCAGGTGTTCCACACTATGAGAGGCAGGTGTTCCACACTAAGAGAGGCAGGTGTTCCACACTAAGAGAGGCAGGTGTTCCACACTATGAGAGGCAGGTGTTCCACACTAAGAGAGACAGGTGTTCCACACTAAGAGAGGCAGGTGTTCCACACTAAGAGAGGCAGGTGTTCCACACTATGAGAGGCAGGTGTTCCACACTATGAGAGGCAGGTGTTCCACACTAAGAGAGACAGGTGTTCCACACTAAGAGAGGCAGGTGTTCCACACTAAGAGAGGCAGGTGTTCCACACTATGAGAGGCAGGTGTTCCACACTATGAGAGGCAGGTGTTCCACACTAAGAGAGACAGGTGTTCCACACTAAGAGAGGCAGGTGTTCCACACTAAGAGAGGCAGGTGTTCCACACTATGAGAGGCAGGTGTTCCACACTATGAGAGGCAGGTGTTCCACACTGAGAGAGGCAGGTGTTCCACACTGAGAGAGGCAGGTGTTCCACACTGAGAGAGGCAGGTGTTCCACACTGAGAGAGGCAGGTGTTCCACACTATGAGAGGCAGGTGTTCCACACTGAGAGAGGCAGGTGTTCCACACTGAGAGAGGCAGGTGTTCCACACTAAGAGAGGCAGGTGTTCCACACTAAGAGAGACAAGTGTTATACACTAAGAGAGACAGGTATTCCACACTAAGAGAGACAGGTGTTCCACACTAAGAGAGGCAGGTGTTCCACACTAAGAGAGACAGGTGTTCCACACTAAGAGAGACAGGTGTTCCACACTAAGAGAGACAGGTGTTCCACACTATGAGAGGCAGGTGTTCCACACTGAGAGAGGTGGGTGTTCCACATTAAGAGACACAGGTGTTCCACACTAAGACAGGTGTTCCACACTAAGAGAGACAGGTGTTCTACACTAAGAGAGACGGGTGTTTCACACTAAGACAGGTGTTCCACACTAAGAGACAGGTGTTCCATACTAAGAGAGACAGGTGTTCCACAGTAAGAGAGACAGGCGTTCCACACTAAGACAGGTGTTCCACACTAAGTGACAGGTGTTCCACACTAAGAGACAGGTGTTCCACACTAAGAGAGACAGGTGTTCCACACTAAGAGAGACAGGCGTTCCACACTAAGACAGGTGTTCCACACTAAGAGAGACAGGCGTTCCACACTAAGACAGGTGTTCCACACTACGAGAGACAGGTGTTTCACACTAAGACAGGTGTTCCACACTAAGAGACAGATGTCCCACACTAAGAGAGACATGTGTTCCACACTAAGACAGGTGTTCCACAGTAAGAGAGACAGGTGTTCCACACTAAGACAGGTGTTCCACAGTAAGAGAGACAGGTGTTCCACACTAAGATATACAGATGTTCCACGCTAAGAGTGACAGGTGTTCCACACTACTTAGAGTTTACCTGGAGAGGGTTTCTGGGGTCAACGCCCCCACGGCCCGGTCTGAGACCAAGCCTCATGCTGGATCAGGATCTGATCAACCAGGCTGTTACTGCTGGCCGCACGCAAGCTGACGTACGAACCACAGCCTGGTTGGTCAGGTACCGACTTTAGGTGTCTGTCCAGTGCCTTCTTGAAGACAGCCAGGGGTCTATTGGTAATCCCCCTTATGTATTATGGGAGGCAATTGAACAGTCTTGAGCCCGGACACTTATTGTGTTGTCTCTCAGTGTACTCGTGGCGCCCCTGCGTTTCATCGGGGGAATCTTGCATCTCCTGCCGAGTCTTTTGCTTTCATATAGAATGATTTTTGTGTGCAGGTTTGGTATCAATCCCTCCAGGACCTTCCAAGTGTGTATTATCATGTATCTCTCTCGCCTGCGTTCGAGGGAATACAGATCAAGGACCTTCAACCGTTCCCCGTAGTTTAGGTGCCTTATCACACTTATGTGTGCCGTGAAAGTTCTATGTACACTCTCCTGGTCTGCAATGTCGCCAGCCTTGAAGAGGGTCGTAAGTGTACAGCAGTATTCCAGCCTAGAGAGCACTAGCGATTTGAAGAGAATCATCATGGGGTTGGCGTACCTAGTTCTGAAGGTTCTCATTATCCATCCTATCATTTTCCTAGCAGATGAGGTAGATACATTGTTGTGGTCTTGGAAGGCGAGATCCTCCGACATTATCACTCTCAGGTCCTTCACATTACTTTTCCGCTCTTTCATATGGTTAGAATTTGTGGTATACACTGACACATTTTTAATTTCTTCAAGTTTTCCATATCCGAGTAGTTGAAATTTCTCCTCGCTGAACTTCATATTATTTGAGTGGCCCATTCGAAGATTTGGTTGATGTCCACTTGGATTCTCGCGGTGTCTTCGATGGAGGTTACTGCCATGGTGATCCGGGTGTCATCCACAAAGGAAGACACGGAGCTATGGCTTACATCTCTGTCTATGTCAGAAATGAGGATGAGGATAGAATGGGAGCGAGTACTGTGCCTTGTGGAACAGAGCTTTTTACCGTGGCTGTCTAGGACTTTACTCTGTTTATTATTACTTTTTGTGTTCTATTTGTCAGGAAGTTGTAGATATATCTTCCGACTTTTCCTGTTATTCGTTTATCCGCATTGTGTGCTATTACACCATGGTCACACTTGTCGAAAGCTTTTGCAAAGTCTGTGTATACTAAATCTGTATTTTGTTTATCCTCTACAGCATCCAGGACCTTGTCATAGTGGTCCAGTAGCTGGGACAGGCAGGATCGACCTGCTGTAAACCCCTGTAGCCTGGGTATCTAGGAGGCTGGCTATCTTGCTTCTTAGAACCCTCTCGAAGATTTTTATGATATGGGATATTAGTGCTATCGGTCTGTAGTCTTTGCAATTGCTTTACTGCCACCTTCGTGGAGTGGGGCTATGTCTGTTGTTTTAAGTGTGTGTGGGATGACCTCTGTGTTCATGCTCCCTCTCCATAAAATGCTGAAGGCACGCGATAGGGATTTCTTGCAATTTTTGATGAACACGGAGTTCCACGAGTCTGGGCCTGGGGCAGTGTGCATTGGCATGTCATTACTTGCCTCTTCAAAATTTTGTGGAGTTAGAATAATATCCGAGATTTCTGGGATGACCAGATTTTGGGTTTCGTTCATGAAGAATTCATTTGGATTGTCGACCCTTAGTGGGGGCAGTGGATCGCTGAACTCTGAGTCATATTGGGACTTTAATATCTCACTCATTTATTGGCTGTCATCTGTGTATGTCCCATCTCGCTTAAGCAGGGGCCCAATACTGGATGTTGTTTTTATCTTAGATTTGGCATAAGAGAAGTATTTTTTTTTTTTAATTTTCTTTATGACTTTTAGTTCCTCCTGTGATTCTTGTCTCCTATAAGATTTCTTCAGCTTAAGTTCGATATTTGCAATTTCATTGACTAGTGCCTCCCTTCGTATCAGCAGCTCTGTGACTCTTCGCCTTCATCTGTATAGGGAGCGTCTCTCTCTTTCTAGTTTATATCTCTTTTTTTTTTTTTGTTAATTGAATGTGTCTTGAGCAGATCTCATTCATTCATTCATTAGAGGTTTGCCGGTACTTCCGGCCGGGTCTTCTCCATATGGTGACCCGGCTAACAGATCTCAAGAACCACAAAATTCATTTCTTTCAAGGCAAATGTTCGGATCCGTGTTGTCTAGGATATCTTCCCAGCTTGTTTCATTTAAGACATGGTTTACTTGATCCCATTGCATGTTTTTGTTACTGAAATTGAATTCTGTGAAGAAACCTTCAAGACTGCTCATATATTGCTGGTCCGGAGCAATGTGCATTCATGACTGTACCTCTATTGTGTTGTGATCTGAGTGAATTGTCTTTGATACAGTTATATTACGTATCAGATCGTCGTTGTTAGTTAAGATGAGGTCCAGCGTATTTTCTAGTCTTGTAGGCTGTACTATTTGCTGATTTAAGGTGAATTTTTTTGCAGAGATTTAATAGTTCGTTTGTGTGTGAATTTTCATCTGAGCTGCCTCCCGGGGTGATCTCTGCTAATACATTGCTTGCTATACTCCTCAATTTTAGGTGTCTCAGGTTGAAATCTCCTGGTAGTAAGATGTTTGGGGCAGGAGTTGGGAGATTTTCCAGACAGTGGTCAATTTTCTCAAGCTGCTCCTGGAGTTGCTGGGAAGTTGCGTCTGGAAGCTTGTATACTACCACAATGACAAGGTTTTGGTTTTCAGTCTCTGCCGCCAAAACTTCAACTACATCATTTGAATAAAGTTGGTAGAATTACCGACAATATGTAAAGTAAAAGGACACAAGTGCAACTAATGTGACATTTATTGTAGCAACGTTTCGCTCTCCAGGAGCTTTATCAAGCCATTACAAACAATACATGGACACAGAGGGTATATAAAGGCTCAGAGTGAGGTGTAATACTAGTGAGGTAACATTTCGATGTTCAGTAGTGGTAGTAGTAGTAGTAGTAGTGGTAGTAGTAGTAGTAGTAGTGGTAGTGACAAAAGTAATACAATATGATAGAGCAATTAATTCGTACATGAGTAAAAGGATATAAAAGCTATTACTTGGGTAACATAAAAATAGGTTGGACAAATATAGACTGGAAAGATGCAGCTTGTTTCAGTGTTCACTCTCTGTGCTTTGTGTAGTATAACAGGAGAGACTATGTGATGGCAGGGTTTACTGTTTTCAGGAGGATTCTTGCTAAGACTTCGGAGATGGTGAAGCTGCCGTTGTTTTGTTTAATTGTATTCGAAACAGCGATCAGTGCTGATTCGAGGCACTTGCGTCTGCGGAAATTAGTTTCTTTGATCACTAATTGGGCGCCTCTGAATTTCATGAGATGATTGGTGGAATTTCGGTGTTGTACACATTAGTTGCACTTGTGTCCTTTTAGTTTACATCATTTGAGGTGTTTAGTAGTTCTGTGCAAATGAGCGACTCTGTGACGTACAGGCCAACCCCCATCCTCTTGTTGCCTGTTTAGTCTGTCGCATCGGAATAGGTTATAACCTGGGATCCATATTTCGTTGTCATAATGATCCTTTATGTGGGTCTCTGTGAATGCTGCAAACATTGCATTTGACTCCGTGAGCAGTGCCTAGATGTAAGGAATTTTGTTTCTTCACGGCTTTAGACTCTGCATGTTTGCAAACACAAATGTCGTATTGGTGGAATTTAGGGAGGGTTCATTTGCTGGCTCTAATACCTGCTGTTCTGAGGTAGAGGCCAATGTCCGTGCCTCTGCTCCAGAAGTGTTTTCAGGTGGTGTAGGATTATTGTCATTTCTTGCCAGTCCTTTTTCCCTTTTCTCCCCCTAAGACAGGTGTTCCACAGTAAGAGAGACAGGTGTTCCACACTAAGAGAGACAGATGTTCCACACTGAGAGAGACAGGTGTTCCACACTAAGAGAGACAGGTGTTCCAAACTAAGAGAGACAGGTATTCCACACTAAGAGAAACAGGTGTCCCACACTAAGAGGGACAGGTGTTCCACACTAAGAGAGACAGGTGTTCCACACTAAGAGAGAAAGGTGTTCCACACTAAAAGAAACAGGTGTTCCACACTAAAAGAGACAGGTGTTCCACACTAAGAAAGACAGGTGTTCCACACTAAGAGAGACAGGTGTTCAACACTAGTGAGACAGGTGTCCCACACTAGGAGAGAGAGGTGTCACACACTAAGACAGCTGTCCGACACTAAGAGAGACAGGTGTCCCACACTAAGACAGACAGGTGTTCCACACTAAGACAGGTGTTCCACACTAAGACAGGTGTCTGACACTAAGAGAGACAGGTGTTCCACACTAAGAGAGACAGGTGTCCCACACTAAGAGAGACAGGTGTCCCACACTAAGAGAGACAGGTGTCCCACACTAAGAGAGACAGGTGTTCCACACTAAGAGAGACAGGTGTCCCACACTAAGAGAGACAGGTGTCCCACACTAAGACAGGTGTCCCACACTAAGAGAGGCAGGTGTCCCACACTAAAAGAGACAGGTGTCCCACACTAAGAGAGACAGGTGTCCCACACTAAGACAGGTGTCCCACACTAAGACAGGTGTCCCACACTAAGACAGGTGTCCCACACTAAGACAGGTGTCCCACACTAAGAGAGACAGGTGTTCCACACTAAGACAGGTGTCCCACACTAGGACAGGTGTTCCACACTAAGAGGGACAGGTGTCCCACACTAAGACAGGTGTCCCACACTAAGACAGGTGTCCCACACTAAGATAGGTGTCCCACACTAAGAGAGACAGGTGTCCCACACTAAGACAGGTGTCTCACACTAAGACAGGTGTCCCACACTAAGACAGGTGTCCCACACTAAGACAGGTGTCCCACACTAAGACAGGTGTCCCACACTAAGACAGGTGTCCCACACTAAGACAGGTGTCCCACACTAAGACAGGTGTCCCACACTAAGAGAGACAGGTGTCCCACACTAAGACAGGTGTCCCACACTAATACAGGTGTCCCACACTAAGAGAGACAGGTGTCCCACACTGAGACAGGTGTTCCACACTAAGACAGGTGTTCCACACTAAGAGAGACAGGTGTCCCACACTAAGACAGGTGTTCCACACTAAGAGAGACAGGTGTCCCATACTGAGACAGGTGTTCCACACTAAGACAGGTGTTCCACACTAAGAGAGACAGGTGTCCCACACTAAGACAGGTGTCCCACACTAAGACAGGTGTTCCACACTAAGAGAGACAGGTGTCCCACACTGAGACAGGTGTTCCACACTAAGACAGGTGTTCCACACTAAGACAGGTGTCCCACACTAAAAGAGACAGGTGTCCTACACTAAGAGAGACAGGTGTCCCACACTAAGACAGGTGTTCCATACTAAGACAGGTGTCCCACACTAAGACAGGTGTCCCACACTAAGAGAGACAGGTGTCCCACACTAAAAGAGACAGGTGTTCCACACTAAGAGAGACAGATGTCCCACACTAAGACAGGTGTCCCACACTAAGACAGGTGTCCCACACTAAGACAGATGTCCCACACTAAGGCAGGTGTTCCACACTAAGACAGGTGTCCCACACTAAGAGAGACAGGTGTTCCGAGTGAGAAAAAATAAAGCTTTTTCTGAAAAAAATTATTTGAAAAATAGCAAGAATTAACGTTGCTGCAAAATACAAAGTGTTCCTTGCAAATATCTTTTAATCTAACGACTTCCTCCTTGCTGAGTGGCTTGGAAGATATACTTTCCAGACGTATATTTGCTGCATAACTTATTCGACAGATATGCGCCTCAAGTGATATGTTCGGTTCTATTTTCACCCCGAGATCCTTCTCTTTGACCGAGGTTTGCAGCCATTTTCCACTAAACCTGTACTCTGTTTTTGGTCTTTTTGGTATTTCCCCAATTTTTATAAGTTTGCATTTGCTGACGTGAAATTCTATTTGCCTATCCTGCAACAAGTCCATGTTTATTTTCAATCTTTCCTGTTGCTCTTATTTTGTAATATTCTCATTAGTATTTCATCAAATGAGAGCAGGAATATCTCTGATTATACTTCTTATGTCATGTCGTTCATGTCACTTGTACACTAGAAATACTACTGGTCCCATTAATCACCTTATTGGAACCTCACTTGTCGCACTCTGCCTTTCCCACACCTCTAACTGGACAGTCATTTATTGTTTCCTTCCTGTTTAGCATTCATTGATCCATTGTAGTGATCTCTCTTATTTCTGCCTGTTAAACTTATTTCTGTCCTTGTCTCTTGTGCAATGCTGGATCAAAAGTCTCCTTAATTAAATTCCAAAATATTCACTACACCCGTTCATCTCTTTCTCACCCCACTTGTTACATTGTCCTAACATTCTTGCAGGTTTATGAGACAGAAGTTACATTCTCTGAAACCGTGCACATTGTTAATGAACATACTTGCATTCCAGGCACTCAACCATTCTTCTGATTATGTTGTCCATAACCTTACTATACGAAGTGCTAACGAAAAGTTCCTGGACTCCATTTAGTTGAAGTTGTCTCCCTGGAAGTACTCTCCTTGGGAGACTATACACTGATTCCAGCGCCTCTGTCTCTTCTTTCATAACGGTGTCTTGCACAATCTGCGAATTTGCTTGAATCTCTTCCAAGTCCTTTAAACGCTGCCCCTTGACTGTCATGTTTTGGGAGGTAGAAGAGAAAGAAGTCACAGGGTACTAAATCTGTGGAGTGGAGAAGATGAAATATGGCCACCATGTTGTTGTTATTGGTCAGGAAACTTTGGACAGAATGAGCCACTTCCCTCATGCTCAGATTTATGGTCAAAATAATTTGACATGACCCATAACAAACTCTCACTGCACTTGCAATATCTTGGATTCTCTTATGATGATCTTTGTCAGTGTTGCTGTCTGTTTTTTGACGTTGATGAGCGATCAGAGCATTCATCATCCTCAACTGATGATAGTCATGCTTTGAACTGAGAAAAGTATTCAAGACACAGTGTCAGATTCACTGCTTCACCGCAATGTACATATTGTGAGTATCACTCAGCGTTTGTTTTACCAAGCTTGAAACAGAGAATTTCACACACACACACACACACACACACACACACACACACACACACACACACACACACACACACACACACACACACACACACACACACAAACAAACAAACACACAAGTTGTTCTTTCAAAGATTCCATTCCATTATACCAAAAACTCGCTACAACACACTAACAACACAACAAAGAAAGACAGTATAATAACAAGAGTAAGACCGCACTGAAACTGGCCACACTACCTCACAACGGAGTATAATATACAATATTATCTACGCCACCGCTATGTTTCACCCGGGAACGACAGGAAAATTTGAGTTCTTTAAGTCTGTGAGAGCACCTCATCATATTAGCGACACTGCCCACTAGAGTAAAGCTTTCTGTTTGTCCTATTTTCAAAGTATTGGGGCTCCATCTGTTGTCTGCCACACCTCAGCTAGTTAGCAACTATATCCTGATTTACTGAATTTCATGGCTGAAGGTTCCCAAAGTACTCTTGCTTCCTACTTCAGAAACTGTGATGCAATATTATTTAATCACATTGATGTCGAAATATCTCGCTCACTCAGCAGTTTCTCGTCTGTTGTGATGTGCTGAGCCCTCTGTGCCTTCCTCGTGGACGCTGGTAATATGCTAACATCCCAATTTCCTCTGAGAATGGCTCCAAAATTCTTTCCCTGTCTTTATCTCCTCACAGACTTTCTGGTCATTTCTTGGGGGCGAAGCCTGATCATGTTCAGGCCGAGGGGGCGTTGACCCCCGTAACACACTTTAGGTATATGGCGTCTCATTCATCTATCGGCCTTATTGTCTGGTTCTTTACTGTTGTTTTCCTTTTCATGCGGCTATAACGCAACTATGGCTTATGTTTGGCTTGCAGTGCTGTGTCGTTTTAAAGTTGTTTGTCTGGCCACTTTTCTTACTCGTGTATTTTCTGTTTTGGCTCATCTGCTTGCTTCCCTGCTTTCCTACGTTCTTTCCTTCCTGTATTTTCTCCTTCCTGTTGCACTTTTGGCTTTTACTGATCTACATTTATGGATAAACTAAGTTCTCATTGTTCTTGTCTCTGTTTTTTCTGCTCCTGTGCATGAAGTTTAAGCAACAATCTCCATGAGAGTAAGACACATGTGCAACATCTGGGTATCTTTATTGTAGACGTTTCGCCATCCAGTGGCTTTATCAATACAAATTCCAGGACATAACTTGAAGACAGTAGAACTATGTACAGAAGATGAGGTAATCAGTCCCTCAACCTAGGAGTAGGTGCGAACAGCACCATAGTCGTGGAGATTCTGAAGCAGAAGAAAGAATCCTGGAGCTTATATAGTAACGTCAGGTGAAGCAGACGAGGGCAAATTCACTGGTGGGCGGGATTCCCCAGTGGAAGTAGGTCCTTCCCAAAGAGATGGGTTAGTTGTAGTAGTAGTTGTCGTAGTTGTGAAGGTTATGTACATGTCCTCAGAATTAAGATTCCATGATGCTGCAGTGTCTGACAAGTTCTCCACACTAAACTTTTTATTTTCTTCTGCAACCATGATTTGGTTATTCGTTTTCATGGAAATTAGATGGAAGATCAAATTCAGGTAAACACTGTTGATACTCAGCTACCCACCAAGAAATTTAAACTGTACGCCAAATATCATGTTTTCGTCATTATAAGTTAAATTGGAGACATTAGCGCATCTTCCTGGAACTGCTGGAATAAGTGGTGTCAGTTTCACGTAACTTTCTCATTTTATTCTCTGCTAAATGGTTATGATTATGGAAGACTGAGAGATATCTCTTGGTCGCAAGCTGACAACAGTTTAATGATCTCTGAGTTAACTTAAAAATTATAACTGAACAAAGTCCCAAACACAATTAACTTGTACCGTAAGAAGGAAAAAAATAGCTGAGTTAAACGCTCATGCAACCCAGAGCTTCATTAAACAATAAACACTAATTTATTGAACGTCTTACATTACCAAATGTCATAAAATAAGGACATAAGTGATATCGTGACCATAAATATACAAGAATACGTCAAATTACTCGAACAAAGATTAGAGATTTATTGTTAGTTTACCAGAAATCTTTTCAAGAGGTAACCTAAACAATATGAGCAAAGTCGAGATAATGAAGCCATTTAGAAGCCAGGTCAGGCAAGCCAGGTCAGGCAAGCCAGGTCAGGTAAAGATGATGATTTGTTTTATGAAGAGGAGAGAGTGATCAGGGAGGTGAGAGAGGGGCGACCCCTCCTGCCCTCTCTCTTTACCAGTGAAGGTGTGTGAGGGAGGTGACAGAGGGGCGACCTCTACTGCCCTCTCCTTACTAGTGGTGTTTGCCTGGAATTTACCTGGAGAGAGTTTCTGGGGTCAACGCTGCCGCGGCTCGGTCTGAGACCAGGCCTAGTGGTGGATCAGGGTATGATCAACCAGGGTGTTATTGCTGGCCGCACGCAAACTGACGTACGAACCACAGCCCGGTTGGTCAGGTACTGACTTTAGGTGCTTGTCCAGTGCCTTCATGAAGACAGTCAGGGGTCTATTGGTAATCTTCCTTATGTATGCTGGGAGACAGTTGAACAGTCTTGGGCCCCGGACACTTATTGTGTTGTCTCCCATTGGGGAATTGTTGCATCTCCTGCCGAGTCTTGCTTTCATAGGGAGTGATTTTCGTGAGCAAGTTTGGTACTAATCCCCCTAGGATTTTCCAATTGTATATTATTATGTATCTCTCTCTCCTGCGCTCCAGGGAATACAGATTAAGGGATTTCGACCGTTCCCAGTAATTTAGGTACCTTTTCGTACTTATGTGTGCCGTGGAAGTTCTTTGTACACTCTCCAGGTCAGAATTTCGCCTGCCTTGAAGGGGGCCGTTAGTGTACAGCAGTATTCCAACCTAGAGAGCACAAGTGATTTGAAGAGAATCATCATGGGCTTGGCGTCTCTAGTTTTGAAGGTTGTCATTATCCATCCTATCATTTTCCTAGCAGATGAGGTAGATACATTGTTGTGTTCTTTGAAGGCGAGATCCTCTGACATTATCACTCCCACGTCCTTCACATTACTTTCTTGCTCTATTGTATGGTTAGAATTTTTGTGTACCCTGATACAGTTTTAATTTCCTCAAATTTTCCATATCTGAATAGTTGAAATTTCTCTTAATGAAATTTCACGTTGTTTTGAGTGGCCCATTTGAAGATTTGGTTGATGTCCGCCTGGATTCTCAGTGTCTTCGATGGAGGTCACTGCCATGGTGATCCGGGTGTCATCCGCAAAGGAAGACACGGAGCTATGGCTTACATCTCTGTCAGAAATGAGGATGAAGAATAGAATGAGAGCGAGTACTTGTGCATTGTGTGTGGGGAGATGAGAGAGGGGCGACTCCTACTGCCCTATCTCCTCACTAACGAAGACATGTGGGTAAGAGTAAGAGAAACCCCCCTCTTCTACCCTCTCTACATACCAGGAAAGGTGTGTGGGGAAGAATGAGAATTGGTGGGTTGTGAGAAACAAAAGGTGAGGAAGTTAGGTACGGTGGTGAAGGTGACCTCACCTGCCCTCTACTATAAACAGCTCAGGAAGGGTCATAGCTACCCCTTTGTGCATGGTGAAGGTCAGGCGAGGAGTGACGATGGGTAATCTGAATGGTCAGCAGCCTGAGTGCTTGATAGCCTGGGGGGGGAGGGGGGCAGCAGCAACAATGGAAGGCATGAGTAAAGAGCAGTAAGAATTGTAGGAAGCTTAGGTTGAGGCAGGAGAAGCCTGAATGGAAGGTACAACACATCCTCTTAATAACATAGGATGTTTCACTGTTGCCATAATACTTTTATGGCTGAATGATAAATGTTCCTTGAACAGTGATTGTCTGACGTAATCTTCGTATATCTCATTTCTATTTAATATATATTCATTTCTGTTTACGTTGCGGAATGTTAAAAGTGATTGTGTTGTAATGAAAGAGGACAAGCTAATTTAACTAAGCCTAACATAACCTAATCATGCTCACGAAATCGTAATGACACGATTGCAAATAAACCATACCCCGGCCGGGATTGAACCCGCGGTCAGAGAGTCTCAAAACTCCAGACCGTCGCGTTAGCCACTAGACCAGCTAGTGGCTAACCTAACCTAACTTAATCTAACTCAACTAAACCAAACCTAATCAAATCAAAGCTAGCCTAACCAAACTTAACTTAATCTAACCTAACCAAACCTATCCTAACCTAGCCTACCAAGCCTAACCTAACCTAACCTAACCAAACCTATCCTAACCTAGCCTACCAAACCTAACCTAATCTAACCAAACCTATCCTAACCTAACACAACCATTCTACAATAGCCTAAGCTAACAAAACTGTAAAGTAACCAAACCTACCCTAACCTAACCAAACCTAACCTAGCATAGCCTACTCTAACCTACCCTAACATAACCTAACCAAACCTGACCTACACAAACCTAACCTAACCAAACCTAACTTAACCTAACTTAGCCTAACGTAATCTAACCTAACCAAACCTAATTTAATCAGTTTAATCTAGCCTAATCTAACCTATCCTAATGAAACCTAACCTAACTTAACCTAGTAATAATGGAAGAATTACTGATACACCTAATTATCAAACTAGATAATTATGAACACATAGCTATCAGAGAAGAAAATTTCTGGAGATGGAAATACCTTGAATCATCTTTAATCGCTACTACTGCTACCATTACTACTACTACTGCTACCATTACTACTACTACTGCTACCATTACTACTACTACTACTGCTACCATTACTACTACTACTGCTACCATTACTACTACTACTGCTACCATTACTACTACTACTGCTACCATTACTACTACTACTGCTACCATTACTACTACTACTGCTACCATTACTACTACTACTGCTACCATTACTACTACTACTGCTACCATTACTACTACTACTGCTACCAATACTACTACTACTGCTACCAATACTACTACTACTATTACCAATACTTCTACTACTGCTACCAATACTACTACTACTACTACTACTACTACTACTGCTACCAATACTACTACTACTACTACCAATACTACTACTATTGCTACCAATACTACTACTACTGCTACCATTACTGTTGAGAAATGGCATTACCAGCTAAGCTTAAACAGTGAAAACTTAACTTAAAGACAACTCATCGCCTGCACAGCCGCCCCTGCAGACGAGGTCTAGAAGCTGTCGAAACCATCTCACTACGGGCTGTCAAGAATTATAATTTGTAAGATTATAAATTACCCCTAGGGGGTGTTATGTCAGCATATTTCATACACTGATGGCTGACAACTTACCTGTTTGGACTCAAAAGTCCACACCTTACTGCCGACTATAGGCTGATTACAAACTCCTTGCGACTCAAGAACTGCGCAGTCCCCCGTACCACAAGAAATTTGTAACATACCTTGCTCTTGTAGCGTGAGCTATGGTGTTCTTCACACCTTCGACAGGTATCGGTGACTTGATAGAAGCTGAAGTGTCCTTGGATGTCCACGTCTTCCATAGTCTAGGAATACGCACACTGGTACACTATGTTCCACAAGATTTGTCTTTATTGTTCACAATCTTATCACTAAAGAAGCTGATCACACTTCTCTTAAGTGTTTATTGTGTTTTTTGAGACACTTTGTTCACACTAACGCACAGATCAGTGTTCTTTGTTGGTTATCCTGGAGACAGTGTCACTCTCAGTAGAGTCAAAAGTAATCTGAAGACGCCACAACGCCCCACACCGTCACTCCTCTAGCACAAAGAAAATGCTGACCTAGTACTTTTGCTTCCTTGCCACTTCCTCGATGAAGCAAAGCAAAATGTTTGTTTCTTGCTGTTTTAAGCATAGACAACAATGTCCACTATCTTTACCATGGTAATAAAGTGGGAGCAGGATTTTCCTTAATTGTCCTGCTAAAGTAAGAGATGTACTGTCTCTTATTAAAATACACTCTGCAACACTGGACTGCAAGGAGCAGAGGTCATTTGACCACGTCAGATACTCGTACGGCATCTGTGATCAATTACTCACTGTAGCAGTAAACAAGACGCTTGCCCCTTCTGAGAGGGCTGGGCCCCTCAGGGCTGAAAGGGGCTCAAGGGGCTGAAGGGGACTGATACCCCCCTTGTGGAGAAAATTTCTCCACAATTACTACTACCATTGCTGCTAACAGTACTACTACTACTGCTACCGATGCTACTACTACTGCTACCAATACTACTACTGCTGCTACCATTACTACTACTACTACTACCATTACCACTACTACTGCTACCGTTACTACTACTACTACTGCTACCACAACTACTACTACTGCCACCATTACTACTACTACTGCTACCAATGCTAATACTACTGCTACCAATACTACTACTACTACCACCAATACTGCTACTACTGCTACCAATACTACTACTACTGCTGCCAATACTACTACTACTGCTACCATTACTACTACTACTGCTACCATTACTACTGCTACCATTACTACTACTACTGCTACCATTACTACTACTACTACTATTATTACTACTACTACTGCTACCATTACTACTACTACTGCTACCATTACTACTACTACTACTATTATTACTACTACTACTGCTACCATTACTACTACTACTACCACCAATACTACTACTACTGCTACCAATACTACTACTACTGCTACCAATACTACTACTACTGCTACCAATAGTACTACTGCTGCTACCAATACTACTACTACTGCTACCAATACTACTACTACTGCTACCAATACTACTACTACTGCTACCAATACTACTACTACTGCTACCAATACTACTACTACTGCTACCAATACTACTACTACTGCTACCAATACTACTACTACTGCTACCAATACTACTACTGCTGCTACCAATACTACTACTGTTGAATTCTCTGTCTCCAAGACGCCATATGCTGAGAAGAAATTATTCCTGCAAGTAGTTGCGTTAGTATCCCCAGCCTATACCTTGACGGGCCAAGAATTCATTGGGGTTGCCCTAATTAATATTTACACAAAGGGATACTAGTTTCTGGTCTAATGTTCAAGGGAAAGTTACTAGTCAATTTACTACAGTGTTGACCTCGGCCTGTCCCTAACCACAAGCTAACTATTTTCGTGTTTCACCCAGTAATTAGTGGCCACCTACACTGGACTTGAAGCCTCTGTCTTTGTTGGTAACCAGACATAATATTTTGTAAGCCTCGTGGGATGCTTGAGCTCAGAGTTCCAAACATCTGAAATCAGAAGAAAGAACCTACCTCGGCTAGGCTCCTTCCAGCCTCAGTTCCAGGATGGAGTTCCTAGCTACTACAATATACCTAATCTCTTTAATGTAACATTATTAATAATAATATTATTTATTAACAATTTAAACCTATCTAAATCTTCCTTAAGACGTAAATCTAACAATTTGCACACTAATGTTTACAGCTTCCCGATGTTAGTGATGGCTGGGAGGCCATGTTAGTGTCCCAACAACATCGGCACCAAAATATTTGGATACGAAACCGGTCTGGGAATTTTGGTACGAATAAATTACCACAATCCGGGACAGGCTTATGCTAGGGCCCACTTAAACCCAAAATTAAACCCAAATACTACATATGCCTAAAGATTTCAACAAAAAATTACTACACCAAACTGTTGACATTATTAATAAAATTATGGAACACTTTTCACATTAATAAAATTTTTACCCATAAATTATTTTCATCTTATAAAGACATTATTGTATATAAAGCAACAATTTTAGTATAACAAGTTCATCACAAACTTCAACACTTATTGATTTTTTTCACGTTCTGAGAACCAGTCATCACCAGTGATGTTTAGCCTGGGTGATGTTCAGCCTGGGTGATGTTCAGGCTGGGTGATGTTCAGCCTGGGTGATGTTCAGCCTGGGTGATGTTCAGCCTGGGTGATGTTCAGCCTGGGTGATGTTCAGCCTGGGTGATGTTCAGCCTGGGTGATGTTCAGCCAGGGTGATGTTCAGGCTGGGTGATGTTCAGGCTGGGTGATGTTCAGGCTGGGTGATGTTCAGGCTGGGTGATGTTCAGCCTGGGTGATGTTCAGGCTGGGTGATGTTCAGGCTGGGTATTGTTCAGCCTGGGTGATGTTCAGGCTGGGTGATGTTCAGCCTGGGTGATGTTCAGGCTGGGTGATGTTCAGGCTGGGTATTGTTCAGCCTGGGTGATGTTCAGGCTGGGTGATGTTCAGCCTGGGTGATGTTCCGGCTGGGTATTGTTCAGCCTGGGTGATGTTCAGCCTGGGTGATGTTCAGGCTGGGTATTGTTCAGCCTGGGTGATGTTCAGCCTGGGTGATGTTCAGGCTGGGTATTGTTCAGCCTGGGTGATGTTCAGCCTGGGTGATGTTCAGCCTGGGTGATGTTCAGGCTGGGTGATGTTCAGGCTGGGTGATGTTCAGGCTGGGTGATGTTCAGGCTGGGTGATGTTCAGGCTGGGTGATGTTCAGGCTGGGTGATGTTCAGCCTGGGTGATGTTCAGCCTGGGTGATGTTCAGGCTGGGTGATGTTCAGGCTGGGTATTGTTCAGCCTGGGTGATGTTCAGGCTGGGTGATGTTCAGCCTGGGTGATGTTCAGGCTGGGTATTGTTCAGCCTGGGTGATGTTCAGCCTGGGTGATGTTCAGCCTGGGTGATGTTCAGGCTGGGTGATGTTCAGGCTGGGTATTGTTCAGCCTGGGTGATGTTCAGGCTGGGTGATGTTCAGCCTGGGTGATGTTCAGGCTGGGTATTGTTCAGCCTGGGTGATGTTCAACCTTGGTGATTTTCAGGCTGGGTATTGTTCAGCCTGGGTGATGTTCAGCCTGGGTGATGTTCAGCCTGGGTGATGTTCAGCCTGGGTGATGTTCAGCCTGGGTGATGTTCAGCCTGGGTGATGTTCAGCCTGGGTGATGTTCAGCCTGGGTGATGTTCAGCCTGGGTATTGTTCAGCCTGGGTGATGTTCAGCCTGGGTGATGTTCAGCCTGGGTGATGTTCAGCCTGGGTGATGTTCAGGCTGGGTGATGTTCAGCCTGGGTGATGTTCAGGCTGGGTGATGTTCAGGCTGAGTGATGTTCAGCCTGGGTGATGTTCAGCCTGGGTGATGTTCAGGCTGGGTGATGTTCAGCAAGTGGTCAGCCTGGTAGTGTTCAGCCCGGCTAGAGTTCAGCCTGCATAATGTTCAGCCTGAATGATCTTCAGACAGGGTAATGATCGGCCTGGGTAGTGTTCACCCTGCATAATGTTCAGTCAGGATAGAGATCAGCCTGGGTAATGTTCAGCCTTTGCAGCGTTCAGCCAGTGTAGTGTTCAGCCCGGGTAGTATTCAGCCAGAGTAATGTTCAGATTGGGTCTTGTTCAGCCTGGGTGATGTTCGACCTAGGTGATGTTCAACCGAGGTGGTGCTCAGCCTGGGTAATGTTCACTCTGGGTAATGTTCAGCATAGGTAGTGATCATCCTGGGTAATGTTCAGCATGCGTATTGCTCAGCCTGGATAATGTCCAGCCTGGGTGATGTTCAACCTGGGAGAGGTTCAACCTAAGTAGTGCTCAGCCTGAGTAGTAAAGAGCCTGGGAAGTGTTCAGCCTGGGTAATATTCAGCCTTGACAATCTTCAGCCTGGGTAGTGTTCGGCCTGGTTAGTGTTAAGCCTGGGTAGTGTTCAGCCTGGTTAGTGTTAAGCCTGGGTAGTGTTCAGCATGGGCAATGCTCAGCCTGTGTAGTGTTCAGCCAAGATAGTGTTTAGCCTGGGAAGTGTTCAGTCTGGGTGATGTTCAGCCTGCGTAATGTTCAGCCTGGGTAATGATCGGTCAGGGTATTATTCAGCCTGCGTAATGTTCAGTCTGGGTAGAGTTCAGCCTGGGTAGAGTTCAGCCTGGGTGATGTTCGGCCTTGGAGAAGTTCAGCCTGGGTAGTGTTAAGCTTGGGTAATGTACAGCCTTCACGATGTTCAGGCTGGGTAGTGCTCAGCTTGGGTAATGTTCACCCAGGGTAGTGTTTAGCCTGGGTAGTGTTCAGCCTGGGTAGTGTTCAGCCTTGGTAGTGTTCAGCCTTGGTAATGTTCAGCCTTGGTAGTGTTCAGGCATGGTAGTGTTCAGCCTTGGTAGTGTTCAGGCATGGTAGTGTTCAGCCTTGGTAGTGTTCAGCCTTGGTAGTGTTCAGGCACGGTAGTGTTCAGCCTTGGTAGTGTTCAGGCATGGTAGTGTTCAGCCTTGGTAGTGCTCAGCCTTGTTAATGTTCAGCCTTGGTAGTGTTTAGCCTTGGTAGTGTTCAGCCAGGGTAGTGTTCAGCCTTTGTAGTGTTCAGCCTTGGTAGTGTTGAGCCTTGGTAGTGTTCAGGCATGGTAGTGTTCAGCCTTGGTAGTGATCAGCCTTGGTAGTGTTCAGCCTTGGCAGTGTTCAGCCTTGTTAGTGTTCAGGCATGGTAGTGTTCAGCCTGGGCAGTGTTCAGGCATGGTAGTGTTCAGCCTTGGTAGTGTTCTGCCTTGGTGGTGTTTAGCCTTGGCAGTGTTCAGCCTGGGTAGTGTTCTGCCTTTGTAGTGTTCAGGCATGGTAGTGTTCAGCCTTGGTAGTGTTCAGCCTTGGTAGTATTAAGCCTTGGTAGTGTTGAGCCTTGGTAGTGTTCAGGCATGGTAGTGTTCTCCCTTGGTAGTGTTCAGCCTTGGTAGTGTTCAGCCTTGGCAGTGTTCGGCCTTGACAGTGTTCAGGCATGGTAGTGTTCAGGAATGGTAGTGTTCAGCCTTGGTAGTGTTCAGCCTTGGTAGTGTTCAGGCATGGTAGTGTTCAAGCAGGGTAGTGTTCAGCCTTGGTAGTGTTCAGCCTTGGTAGTGTTCAGCTTGGGTAGTGTTCGGCCTTGGTAGTGTTCAGGCATGTTAGTGTTAAGAGTTCGTAGTGTTCAGCCTTTGTAGTGTTCAGGCATGGCAGTGTTCAGGCATGGTAGTGTTCAGGCATGGTAGTGTTCAGGCATGCTAGTGTTCAGCCTTTGTAGTGTTCAGCCTTGGTAGTGATCAGCCTTTGTAGTGTTCAGCCTTGGTAGTGTTCAGGCATAGTAGTGTTCAGCCTGGGTAATGTTCAGGCATGGTAGTGTTCTGTCTTGGTAGTGTTCAGGCTTGGTAGTGTTCAGCCTTGGTAGTGTTCAGCCTGGGTAGTGTTCAGCCTTGGTAGTGTTCAGGCATGGTAGTGTTCAGCCTTGGTAGTATTCAGGCATGGTAGTGTTCAGCCTTAGTAGTGTTCAGCCTTTGTAGTGTTCAGCGTTGGTAGTGTTCTGGTAGGCTAGTGTTCAGCCTTGGTACTGTTCAGCCTTCATAATGTTCAGCCTTGGTAGTGTTGAGGCATGGTTGTGTTCAGCCTTGGTAGTGCTCGGCCTTGGTAGTGTTCAGCGTTGGTAGTGTTCAGCCTTGGTAGTGTTCTGCCTTGGTAGTGTTTAGCCTTGGCAGTGTTCAGCCTGGGTAGTGTTCTGCCTTTGTAGTGTTCAGGCATGGTAGTGTTCAGCCTTGGTAGTGTTCAGCCTTGGTAGTATTAAGCCTTGGTAGTGTTGAGCCTTGGTAGTGTTCAGGCATGGTAGTGTTCTCCCTTGGTAGTGTTCAGCCTTGGTAGTGTTCAGCCTTGGCAGTGTTCGGCCTTGACAGTGTTCAGGCATGGTAGTGTTCAGGAATGGTAGTGTTCAGCCTTGGTAGTGTTCAGCCTTGGTAGTGTTCAGGCATGGTAGTGTTCAAGCAGGGTAGTGTTCAGCCTTGGTAGTGTTCAGCCTTGGTAGTGTTCAGCTTGGGTAGTGTTCGGCCTTGGTAGTGTTCAGGCATGTTAGTGTTAAGAGTTCGTAGTGTTCAGCCTTTGTAGTGTTCAGGCATGGCAGTGTTCAGGCATGGTAGTGTTCAGGCATGGTAGTGTTCAGGCATGCTAGTGTTCAGCCTTTGTAGTGTTCAGCCTTGGTAGTGATCAGCCTTTGTAGTGTTCAGCCTTGGTAGTGTTCAGGCATAGTAGTGTTCAGCCTGGGTAATGTTCAGGCATGGTAGTGTTCTGTCTTGGTAGTGTTCAGGCTTGGTAGTGTTCAGCCTTGGTAGTGTTCAGCCTGGGTAGTGTTCAGCCTTGGTAGTGTTCAGGCATGGTAGTGTTCAGCCTTGGTAGTATTCAGGCATGGTAGTGTTCAGCCCTAGTAGTGTTCAGCCTTTGTAGTGTTCAGCGTTGGTAGTGTTCTGGTAGGCTAGTGTTCAGCCTTGGTACTGTTCAGCCTTCATAATGTTCAGCCTTGGTAGTGTTGAGGCATGGTTGTGTTCAGCCTTGGTAGTGTTCGGCCTTGGTAGTGTTCAGCGTTGGTAGTGTTCAGCCTTGGTAGTGTTCTGCCTTGGTAGTGTTTAGCCTTGGCAGTGTTCAGCCTGGGTAGTGTTCTGCCTTTGTAGTGTTCAGGCATGGTAGTGTTCAGCCTTGGTAGTGTTCAGCCTTGGTAGTATTAAGCCTTGGTAGTGTTGAGCCTTGGTAGTGTTCAGGCATGGTAGTGTTCTCCCTTGGTAGTGTTCAGCCTTGGTAGTGTTCAGCCTTGGCAGTGTTCGGCCTTGACAGTGTTCAGGCATGGTAGTGTTCAGGAATGGTAGTGTTCAGCCTTGGTAGTGTTCAGCCTTGGTAGTGTTCAGGCATGGTAGTGTTCAAGCAGGGTAGTGAGTAAAACACATGTGCAACATCTGGGTATCTTTATTGTAGACGTTTCGCCATCCAGTGGCTTTATCAATACAAATTCCAGGACATAACTTGAAGACAGTAGAACTATGTACAGAACATGAGGTAATCAGTCCCTCAACCTAGGAGTAGGTGCGAACAGCACCATAGTCGTGGAGATTCTGAAGCAGAAGAAAGAATCCTGGCGCTTATATAGTAACGTCAGGTGAAGCAGACGAGGGCAAATTCACTGGTAGGCGGGATATCCCAGTGGAATATCTTTGGGAAGGACCTACTTCCACTGGGGAATCCCGCCCACCAGTGAATTTGCCCTCGTCTGCTTCACCTGACGTTACTATATAAGCGCCAGGATTCTTTCTTCTGCTTCAGAATCTCCACGACTATGGTGCTGTTCGCACCTACTCCTAGGTTGAGGGACTGATTACCTCATCTTCTGTACATAGTTCTACTGTCTTCAAGTTATGTCCTAGAATTTGTATTGATAAAGCCACTGGATGGCGAAACGTCTACAATAAAGATACCCAGATGTTGCACATGTGTCTTACTCTCATCTTGTCGGTAATATATACCATTCGTACACAAGCAGGGTAGTGTTCAGCCTTGGTAGTGTTAAGCCTTGGTAGTGTTCAGCTTGGGTAGTGTTCGGCCTTGGTAGTGCTCAGGCATGGTAGTGTTCTGCCATGGTAGTGTTCAGGCATGTTAGTGTTAAGAGTTCGTAGTGTTCAGCCTTTGTAGTGTTCAGGCATGGCAGTGTTCAGGCATGGTAGTGTTCAGGCATGGTAGTGTTCAGGCATGCTAGTGTTCAGCCTTTGTAGTGTTCAGCCTTGGTAGTGATCAGCCTTTGTAGTGCTCAGCCTTGGTAGTGTTCAGGCATAGTAGTGTTCAGCCTGGGTAGTGTTCAGGCATGGTAGTGTTCTGTCTTGGTAGTGTTCAGGCTTGCTAGTGTTCAGCCTTGGTAGTGTTCAGCCTGGTTAGCGTTCAGCCTTGGTAGTGTTCAGGCATGGTAGTGTTCAGCCTTGGTAGTATTCAGGCATAGTAGTGTTCAGCCTTAGTAGTGTTCAGCCTTGGTAGTGTTCAGCGTTGGTAGTGTTCTGGTAGGCTAGTGTTCAGCCTTGGTACTGTTCAGCCTTCATAATGTTCAGCCTTGGTAGTGTTGAAGCATGGTTGTGTTCAGCCTTGGTAGTGTTCGGCCTTGGTAGTGTTCAGCGTTGGTAGTGTTCAGCTTTGGTAGTGTTCAGGCATGGTAGTGTTCGGCCTTGGTAGCGTTCACACATGTTAGCGTTCACCCTTGGTAGTGTTTAGACATGGTATTGTTCAGCCTTGGTAGTGTTCAGGCATGGAAGTGTTCAGCCTAGGTAGTGACCAACCATATTAGTGTTCAGTCTTGGTAGTGTTCAGCCTTTGAAGTGTTCAGCTAGGGTAGTGTTCATTCTAGGTAGTGTTCACAAATGGTTGTGTTCATTCACGGTAGAGTTCAGCCTTGTTAGTGTTCAGGCATGGTAGTGTTCAGCCTGGGAAGTGTTCAACCTGGGTAGTGTTAAGCCTGGGTAGTGTTCAGGCATGGTAGTGTTCTGCCTTGGAAGAGTTCAGGCATGGCAGTGTTTAGCCTTGGTAGTGTTCAGCCTTTTCAGTGTTCAGGCATGGTAGTGTTCAGCCTGGGTAGTGTACAGCCTTGGTAGTGTTCAGCCTTGGAAATCTTCAGCCTTGGTAGTGTTCAGGCTTGGTAGTGTTCAGCCCGGGTAGTGTTCAGCCTAGGAAGTGTTCAGCATTGGTAGTGTTCAGGCATGGTAGTGTTAAGCCTTGGTAGTGTTCAGGCATGGTAGTGTTCAGGCATGGTAGTGTTCGGCCTTGGTAGTGTTCAGCTTTGGTAGTGTTCTGGCATGGTAGTGTTCAGCCTTGATAGTGTTCAGCCTTGGTACTGTTCAGCCTTATCAGCGTTCAGCCTTGGTAGTGTTCAGGCATGGTAGTGTTTAGGCATAGTAGTCTTCAGCCTTGGTAGCGTTCAGCCTTGGTATTGTTCAGGCATGGTATTGCTCATGCATGGTAGTGTTCAGCCTTTGTAGTCTTCATCCTTGGTAGTGTTCAGCCCGGGTAGTCCTCGGCCTTGGTAGTGTTCAGGTATGGTAGTGTTCAGCCTTGGTAGGGTTCAAGGCATGGTAGTGTTCAGCCTTGGAAGTGTTCAGCCTTGCTAGTGCTCAGGCATGGTAGTGTTCAGGCATGGTAGTGATCAGGCATGGTAGTGTTCAGGCATGTTAGTGTTCAGGCATGGTAGTGTTCAGCCTTGGCAGTGTTCAGCCTTGGTAGTGTTCGGCCTTGGTAGTGTTCAGGCATAGCAGTGTTCAGCCTTGGTAGTGTTCAGCCTTGGTAGTGCTCAGCCTTGGTAGTGTTAAGGCATGGTAGTGTTCAGCCTTGGTATTGTTCAGCCTTGGTAGTGTTCAGCCTGGGTAGTGTTCAGCCTTGGTTGTGTTCTGCCTTGGTAGTGTTAAGGCATGGTAGTGTTCAGCCTTGGTAGTGTTCAGGCATGGTAGTGTTCAGCCTTGTTAGTGTTCAGGCATGGTAGTGTTCAGCCTTGGGAGTGTTCAGGCACGGTAGTGTTCAGCCTTGGTAGTGTTCAGGAATGGTAGTGTTCAGATTTGGTAGTTTTCAGGCATGGTAGTGTTCAGCCTTGGAAGTGTTCAGCCTTTGTAGTGTTCAGCCTGGGTAGTGTTCAGCTTTTGTAGTGTTCAGTCTTGGTAGTGTTCAGCTTTGGTAGTGTTCAGGCATGGTAGTGTTCAGCCTTGGTAGTGTTCAGCCTTGGTACTGTTCGGCCTTGGTACTGTTCAGGCATGGTAGTATTCAGCCTTGTTAGTGTTCAACCTTGGTAGTGTTCAGCCTTGGTAGTTTTCAGGCATGGTAGTGTTCAGCCTTGGTAGTGCTCAGGCATATTTGTATTCAGTATTGGTAGTGTTCAGCCTTGGTAGCGTTCAGCCTTGGTGGTGTACAGCCTTGGTTGTGTTCAGCCTTGGTAGTGTTCAGGCATGGCATTGTTCAGCCCTGGTAGTGTTCGGCCTTGGTAGTGTTCAGGCATGATAGTGTTCAGCCTTGGTAATGTTCAGCCTTGGTAGTGTTCAGGCATGGTAGTGATCAGCGTTGGTAGTGTTCAGCCTTGGTAGTGTTCAGGTATGGTAGTGTTCAGCGTTGGTAGTGTTCAGGCATGGTAGTGTTCGGCGTTGGTAGTGTTCAGGCATGGTAGTGTTCGGCCTTTAGAGTGTTCTGCCTTGGTAGTGTTCAGGCATGGTAGCGTTCAGGCATGGTAGTATTCAGCATTAGTAGTGTTCAGCCTTGGTAGTGTTAAGGCATTGTAGTTTTCAGCCTTGGTAGTGTTCAGGCATGGTAGTGTTCAGCCTTTGTTGTGTTCAGACTTCGTAGTGATCAGCCTTAGTAGTGTTCAGTCTTGGTAGTGTTCAGCCTTGGTAGAGTTCAAAGATGGTAGTGTTCAGCCTTGGTAGAGTTTAGCCTTTGGAGTGTTCTGCCTTGGTAGTCTTCAGCCTTGGCAGTGTTCAGGCATGGTAATGTTCAGGCATGGTAGTGTTCAGGCATGGTAGTGTTCAGTCATGGTAGTGTTCAGCCTTGGTAGTGTTCTGCCTTGATAGTGTTCTGCCTAGGTAGTGTTCAGCCTTGGTAGTGTTCAGCCTTGGTAGTGTTCAGCCTTAACAGTGTTCAGCCTTGGAAGTGTTCAGGCATGGTAGTGTTCAGGCATGGATGTGTTCGGCCTTGGTAGTGTTCGGCCTTGGTAGTGTTCAGGCATGTTAGTGTTCAAGCATGGTAGTGTTCAGCCTTGGTAGTGTTCTGCCTTGGTAGTGTTCAGCCAGGGTAGTGTTAAGCCTTGGTAGTGTTGAGGCATGGTAGTGTTTGGCCTTGGTAGTGTTCAGGTATGGTAGTGTTAAGCCTTGGTAGGGTTCAAGGCATGGTAGTGTTCTGCCTTGGTGGTGTTCAGCCTTGCTAGTGCTCATGCATGGTAGTGTTCAGGCATGGTAGTGATCAGGCATGGTAGTGTTCAGGCATGTTAGTGTTCAGGCATGGTAGTGTTCAGCCCTGGCAGTGTTCAGGCATGTTAGTGTTAAGCCTTGGTAGTGTTCAGCCTTCGGAGTGTTCAGGCATGGTAGTGTTCAGGCATGGTAGTGATCAGGCATGGTAGCGTTCAGGCATGATAGTGTTAAGCCTTGGTAGTGTTCACGCATGTTAATGTTAAGCCTTGGTAGTGTTTGGCATTGGTAGTGTTCAGGCATGGTAGTGTTCAGGTATGGTAGTGTTCAGGAATGGTAGTGTTCAGGCATGATAGTGTTCAGCCTTTGTAGAGTTCAGCCTTGGTAGTGATCGGCCTTTGTAGTGCTCAGCCTTGGTAGTGTTCAGCCTTGGTAGTGTTCAGCCTTGGTAGTGTTCAGGCATGGTAGTGCTCAGCCTTGGTAATGTTCAGGCATGCTAGTGTTCAGCCTTGGTAGTGTTCAGGCATAGTATTGTTCAGCCTTGGTAGTGTTCAGGCATGGTAGTGTTCAGCCTTGGTAGTGATCAGGTATGGTAGTGTTCAGCCTTTGTAGTGTTCAGCCTTTGTAGTGTTCAGCCTGGGTAGTGTTCAGCCTTGGTAGCGTTCAGGAATGGTAGAGTTCATTCATGGTAGTATTCAGCCTAGGTAGTGTTAAGGCATGGTAGTGTTCAGCCAGGGTAGTGATCAGCCTTAGTAGTGTTCAGCCTGGGTAGTGTTCAGGCATGGTAGTGTTCAGCCTTTGCAGTGTTCAGGTATGGTAGTGTTTAGGCTTGGTAGTGTTCAGCCTTGGTAGTGTTCAGGCATGGTAGTGTTAAGCCTGGGAAGTGTACAGCCTTTGTAGTGCTCAGCCTTGTTAATGTTCAGCCTTGGTAGTGTTCAGCCTGGTAGTGTTCAGCCAGGGTAGTGTTCAGCCTTTGTAGTGTTCAGCCTTGGTAGTGTTGAGCCTTGGTAGTGTTCAGGCATGGTAGTGATCAGCTTTGGTAGTGATTAGCCTTGGTAGTGTTCATCCTTGGCAGTGTTCAGCCTTGTTAGTGTTCAGGCATGGTAGTGTTCAGCCTGGGCAGTGTTCAGGCATGGTAGTGTTCAGCCTTGGTAGTGTTCTGCCTTGGTAGTGTTTAGCCTTGGCAGTGTTCAGCCTGGGTAGTGTTCTGCCTTTGTAGTGTTCAGGCATGGTAGTGTTCAGCCTTGGTAGTGTACAGCCTTGGTAGTATTAAGCCTTGGTAGTGTTGAGCCTTGGTAGTGTTTAGGCATGGTAGTGTTCTCCCTTGGTAGTGTTCAGCCTTAGTAGTGTTCAGCCTTGGCAGTGTTCGGCCTTGACAGTGTTCAGGCATGGTAGTGTTCAGGAATGGTAGTGTTCAGCCTTGGTAGTGTTCAGCCTTGGTAGTGTTCAGGCATAGTAGTGTTCAAGCAGGGTAGTGTTCAGCCTTGGTAGTGTTCAGCCTTGGTAGTGTTCAGCTTGGGTAGTGTTCGGCCTTGGTAGTGCTCAGGCATGGTAGTGTTCTGCCATGGTAGTGTTCAGGCATGTTAGTGTTAAGAGTTCGTAGTGTTCAGCCTTTGTAGTGTTCAGGCATGGCAGTGTTCAGGCATGGTAGTGTTCAGGCATGGTAGTGTTCAGGCATGCTAGTGTTCAGCCTTTGTAGTGTTCAGCCTTGGTAGTGATCAGCCTTTGTAGTGTTCAGCCTTATTAGTGCTCAGGCATAGTAGTGTTCAGCCTGGGTAGTGTTCAGGCATGGTAGTGTTCTGTCTTGGTAGTGTTCAGGCTTCGTATTGTTCAGCCTTGGTAGTGTTCAGCCTGGGTAGTGTTCAGCCTTGGTAGTGTTCAGGCATGGTAATGTTCAGCCTTGGTAGTATTCAGGTATGGTAGTGTTCAGCCTTAGTAGTGTTCAGCCTTGGTAGTGTTCAGCGTTGGTAGCGTTCTGGTAGGCTAGTGTTAAGCCTTGGTACTGTTCAGCCTTCATAATGTTCAGCCTTGGTAGTGTTGAGGCATGGTTGTGTTCAGCCTTGGTAGTGTTCGGCCTTGGTAGTGTTCAGCGTTGGTAGTGTTCAGCCTTGGTAGTATTCAGGCATGGTAGTGTTCAAGCATGGTAGTGTTCGGCCTTGGTAGTGTTCTACCTTGGTAGTGTTCAGGCATGGTAGTGCTCAGCCTTGGTAATGTTCAGGCATGCTAGTGTTCAGCCTTGGTAGTGTTCAGGCATGGTATTGTTCAGCCTTGGTAGTGTTCAGGCATGGTAGTGTTCAGCCTTGGTAGTGATCAGGTATGGTAGTGTTCAGCCTTTGTAGTGTTCAGCCTTTGTAGTGTTCAGCCTGGGTAGTGTTCAGCCTTGGTAGCGTTCAGGAATGGTAGAGTTCATTCATGGTAGTATTCAGCCTAGGTAGTGTTAAGGCATGGTAGTGTTCAGCCAGGGTAGTGATCAGCCTTAGTAGTGTTCAGCCTGGGTAGTGTTCAGGCATGGTAGTGTTCAGCCTTTGCAGTGTTCAGGTATGGTAGTGTTTAGGCTTGGTAGTGTTCAGCCTTGGTAGTGTTCAGGCATGGTAGTGTTAAGCCTGGGAAGTGTACAGCCTTTGTAGTGCTCAGCCTTGTTAATGTTCAGCCTTGGTAGTGTTCAGCCTGGTAGTGTTCAGCCAGGGTAGTGTTCAGCCTTTGTAGTGTTCAGCCTTGGTAGTGTTGAGCCTTGGTAGTGTTCAGGCATGGTAGTGATCAGCTTTGGTAGTGATTAGCCTTGGTAGTGTTCATCCTTGGCAGTGTTCAGCCTTGTTAGTGTTCAGGCATGGTAGTGTTCAGCCTGGGCAGTGTTCAGGCATGGTAGTGTTCAGCCTTGGTAGTGTTCTGCCTTGGTAGTGTTTAGCCTTGGCAGTGTTCAGCCTGGGTAGTGTTCTGCCTTTGTAGTGTTCAGGCATGGTAGTGTTCAGCCTTGGTAGTGTACAGCCTTGGTAGTATTAAGCCTTGGTAGTGTTGAGCCTTGGTAGTGTTTAGGCATGGTAGTGTTCTCCCTTGGTAGTGTTCAGCCTTAGTAGTGTTCAGCCTTGGCAGTGTTCGGCCTTGACAGTGTTCAGGCATGGTAGTGTTCAGGAATGGTAGTGTTCAGCCTTGGTAGTGTTCAGCCTTGGTAGTGTTCAGGCATAGTAGTGTTCAAGCAGGGTAGTGTTCAGCCTTGGTAGTGTTCAGCCTTGGTAGTGTTCAGCTTGGGTAGTGTTCGGCCTTGGTAGTGCTCAGGCATGGTAGTGTTCTGCCATGGTAGTGTTCAGGCATGTTAGTGTTAAGAGTTCGTAGTGTTCAGCCTTTGTAGTGTTCAGGCATGGCAGTGTTCAGGCATGGTAGTGTTCAGGCATGGTAGTGTTCAGGCATGCTAGTGTTCAGCCTTTGTAGTGTTCAGCCTTGGTAGTGATCAGCCTTTGAAGTGTTCAGCCTTATTAGTGTTCAGGCATAGTAGTGTTCAGCCTGGGTAGTGTTCAGGCATGGTAGTGTTCTGTCTTGGTAGTGTTCAGGCTTGGTATTGTTCAGCCTTGGTAGTGTTCAGCCTGGGTAGTGTTCAGCGTTGGTAGTGTTCAGGCATGGTAGTGTTCAGCCTTGGTAGTATTCAGGTATGGTAGTGTTCAGCCTTAGTAGTGTTCAGCCTTGGTAGTGTTCAGCGTTGGTAGTGTTCTGGTAGGCTAGTGTTAAGCCTTGGTACTGTTCAGCCTTCATAATGTTCAGCCTTGGTAGTGTTGAGGCATGGTTGTGTTCAGCCTTGGTAGTGTTCGGCCTTGGTAGTGTTCAGCGTTGGTAGTGTTCAGCCTTGGTAGTATTCAGGCATGGTAGTGTTCAAGCATGGTAGTGTTCGGCCTTGGTAGTGTTCTACCTTGGTAGTGTTCAGCCAGGGTAGTGTTAAGCCTTGGTAGTGTTCAGGCATGGTAGTGTTTGGCCTTGATAGTGTTCAGGCATGTTATTGTTCTGCCTTGGTAGTGTTCAGGCACGGTAGTGTACAGGCATGGTAGTGTTCAGGCATTGTAGTGTTCAGCCTTGGTAGTGTTCAGCCTTCGTAGTGTTCAGCCTTGGTAGTGTTCAGCCTTGGTAGTGTTCAGCCTTAGTAGTGTTCAGGCATTGTAGTGTTCAGCCTGGGTAGTGTTCAGGCTTGGTAGTGTTCAGCTTTGGTAGTGTTCAGGCATGTTAGACTTCAGCCTTGCTAGTGTTCGGCCTTTGTAGTGTTCAGCCCGGGTAGTGTTAAGCCTTGCATGGTAGTGTTCAGCCAGGCATGGTAGTGTTCAGCCTTGGTAGTGTTCAGGCATGGTAGTGTTCAGCCTTGGCACTGTTCAGCCTTAATAGTTTTCAGCCTTGGTAGTGTTCAGGCATGGTAGTGTTCTGCCTTGGTAGTGTTCAGCCTTGGTAGTGTTCAGCCTTGATAGTGTTCAGCCTTGGTAGTGTTCAGGCATGGTAGTGTTCTGCCTTGGTAGTGTTCAGCCTTGGTAGTGTTCAGCCTTGATAGTGTTCAGCCTTGGTAGTGTTCATGCATGGTAGTGTTCAGCCTTGGTAGAGTTCAGGCATGTTAGTGTTCAGCCTTGGTAGTGTTCAGCCTTCGTAGTGTTAAGCCTTGGTAGTGTTCAGCCTTGGTAGTGCTCGGCCTTAGTAGTGTTCAGGCATTGTAGTGTTCAGCCTGGGTAGTGTTCAGGCTTGGTAGTGTTCAGCTTTGGTAGTGATCAGGCATGTTAGAGTTCAGCCTTGCTAGTGTTCGGCCTTTGTAGTGTTCAGCCCGGGTAGTGTTAAGCCTTTCATGGTAGTGTTCAGTCAGGCATGGTAGTGTTCAGCCTTGGTAGTGTTCAGGCATGGTAGTGTTCAGCCTTGGCACTGTTCAGCCTTCGTAGTTTTCAGCCTTGGTAGTGTTCAGGCATGGTAGTGTTCTGCCTTGGTAGTATTCAGCCTTGGTAGTGTTCAGCCTTGATAGTGTTCAGCCTTGGTAGTGGTCAGGCATGGTAGTGTTCTGCCTTGGTAGTGTTCAGCCTTGGTAGTGTTCAGCCTTGATAGTGTTCAGCCTTGGTAGTGTTCATGCATGGTAGTGTTCAGCCTTGGTAGAGTTCAGGCATGTTAGTGTTCAGCCTTGGTAGTGTTCAGCCTTGGTAGTCTTCAGGCATGGTAGTCTTCAGGCATGGTAGTGATCAGGCATGGTAGTGTTGAGTCATGGTAGTGTTCAACCTTGGTAGTGTTCAGCCTTTGTAGTGTTCAGCCTGGGTAGTGTTCAGTCTTGGTAGTGTTCAGACTTGGTAGTGTTCAGGCATGGTAGTGTTCAGCCTGGGTAGTGTTCAGGCATGGTAGTGTTCAGCCTTGGTAGTTTTCATCCATAGTAGTGTTCAGCCTTGGTAGTGTTCAGCCTTGGTAGTGTTCAACATTGGTAGTGTTCAGGCATGATAGTGTTCAGCCTTGGTAGTGTTCAGGCATGGTAGTGTTCAGCCTTGGTAGTGTTCAGCCTTGGTAGTGTTCAGCCATGGTAGTGTTCAGGCATGGTAGTATTAAGCATTGGTAGTGTTCAACCTTGGTAGTGCTCGGCCTTGGTAGTGTTTATGCATGGTAGTGTTCAGCCTTGGTAGTGTTCAGGCATGTTTGTGTTCAGTCTTGGTAGTGTTGAGCCTTGGTAGTGTTCAGCCTTGGTGGTGTTAAGCCTTGGTAGTGTTCAGCCTTGGTAGTGTTCAGGCATGGCAGTGTTCAGCCTTTGTAGTGTTCAGTCTTTGTAGTGTTCAGGCATGGCAGCGTTCAGCCTTTGTAGTGTTCAACCTTGGTAATGTTCAGCCTTGGTAGTGTTCTGCCTAGGTAGTGTTCAGGTATGGTAGTGTTCGGCCTTGGCAGTGTTCAGCCTTGGTAGTGTTCAGCCTTGGTAGTGTTCAGGCATTGTAGTTTTCAGCCTTGGTAGTGTTCAGGCATGCTAGTGTTCGGCCTTGGTAGTGTTTAGCCTTGGTAGTGCTCAGTCTTGGTAGTGCTCAGCCTTGGTAGTGTTCAGCCTTGGTAGAGTTCTGGGATGGTAGTGTTCAGGCATTGTATTGTTCAGCCTTGGTAGAGTTTAGCCTTGGTAGTGTTCAGCCTTGGTAGTCTTCTGCCTTGGTAGTGTTCAGGCATTGTAGTGTTCAGCCTTGGTAGTGCTCAGGCATGGTAGTGTTCGGTCTTGGCAGTGTTCAGCCTTGGTAGTGTTCAGCCTTGAAAGTGTTCAGCTATTGTAGTTTTCGACCATGGTGGTGTTCAGGCATGGTAGTGTTCAGCCTTGGCAGTGTTCAGCCTTGGTAGTGCTCAGCCTTGGAAGTGTTCAGCTTTGGTAGTGTTCGGCCTCTGTAGAGTTCAGAGATGGTAGTGTTCAGGCGTGGTAGTGTTCAGTGTTTGTAGAGTTTGGCTTTGGTAGTGTTCATCCTTGTTAGTCTTCAGCCTTGGTAGTGTTCAGGCATGGTAGTGTTCAGGCATGGTAGTGTTCAGGCATGGTACTGTTCAGCCTTGGTAGAATTCAGCCTTGGTAGTGTTCGGCCTTAACTGTGTTCAGCCTTTGTAGTGTTCAGCTATCTTAGTGTTCAGCCTTGGTAGTGTTCAGCCATAGTAGTGTTCACGCATGTTAATGTTCAAGCATGGTAGTGTTCAGCCTTGGTAGTGGTCAGCCTTGGTAGTGTTCAGCCCGGGTAGTGTTAAGCCTTGGTAGTGTTCAGGCATTGTAGTGTTCAGCCTTGGTAGTGTTCTCGACTGAAGAAGCCTACTGAGTAGGCGAAACGTTTCGAAATAAAGATACCTAACTGTTGCATATGTGTCTTACCTAACAGCCTTGGTAGTGTTCAGCCTTGGTAGTGTTCGGCCTTGATAGTGTTCAGCCTTGGTAGTGTTCAGCCTTGGTAGTGTTAAGGCATGGTAGTGTTCAGCCTTGGTAGTGTTCAGCCTTTGTTGTGTTCAGCCTTGGTAGTGTTCAGCCTTGGTAGTGTTCAGGCATGGTAGTATTCGGCCTTGGTAGTGTTCAGCCTTGGTAGTGCTCAGGCATGGTAGTGTTCAGCCTGAGTAGTGTTCAGGCATGGTTGTGTTCAGTCTTGGTAGTGTTCAGCCTTGGTAGTGTTCGGCCTTGGTAGTGTCCAGCATTTGTAGTGTTCGGCCTTGGTAGTGTTCAGGTATGACTGTGTTCAGCCTTGGTAGTGTTCGGCCTTTTTAGATTTGAGGCATGGTAGTGTTCAGCCTTGGTAGTGTTCAGGCATGGTAGTGTTCAGCCTTTTATAGTGTTCAGGTATGGTAGTGTTCGGCCTTGGTAGTGTTCAGCCTTGGTAGTGTTAAGGCATGTTAGTGTTCAGGCATGGAAGTGTTCAGCCTTGGTAGTGTTTAGCCTTGGTTGTGTTCAGGCATGGTAGTGTTCAGCCTTGGTAGTGTTCAGGCATGGTAGTGTTTAGCCTTGGTAGTGTTCTGCCTTGGTAGTGCTCGGTCTTGGTAGTGTTCTGCCTTGGTAGTGTTCAGCCTTGGTAGTGTTCAGTGATGGTAGTGTTTAGGCATGGTAGTGTACAGCCTTCGTAGAGTTTAGCCTTGGTAGTGTTCAGCCTTGGTAGTCTTCGACCTTGGTAGTGTTCAGGCATGGTAGTTTTCAGGCATGGTAGTGTTCAGGCAATGTAGTGTTCGGCCTTGGTAGTGTTCAGCCTTGGTAGTGCTCAGCCTTGGCAGTTTTCAGCCTTGGTAGTGTTCAGGCATGGTAGTGTTCAAGCATGGTAGAGTTCAGCCTTGGTAGTGTTCAGCCTTGGTAGTGTTCAGGCATGGTAACGTTCTGCCTTGGTAGTGTTCAGGCATGTTAGTGTTCAGCGTTGGTAGTGTTCTGCCTTGGTAGTGTCCAGGCATGGAAGTGTTCAGGCATGGTAGTGTTCAGGAATAGTAGTGTTCATGCATGGTAGTGTTCAGCCTTGGTAGTGTTCAGCCTTGGTAGTGTTCGGCCTTGGTAGTGTTCAGCCTTGGTAGTGTTCAGGCATGGTAGTGTTCAGCCTGGGTAGTGTTCACGAATGGTAGTGTTGAGCCTTGGTAGTGTTCAGGCATGTTAGTGTTCAGCCTTGGTAGTGTTCATCCTTTGTAGTGTTCTGCCCGGGTAGTGTTAAGCCTTGGTAGTGTTCAGGCATGGTAGTGTTCAGGCTTTGGTAGTGTTCAGGCATTGTAGTGTTCGGCCTTAGTAGTGTTCAGCCTTGGTAGTGTTCAGCCTTGGTAGTGTTCGGCCTTGGTAGTGTTCAGGCATGGTAGTGTTCAGCCTGGGTAGTGTTCAGGCATGGTAGTGTTCAGCCTTGGTAGTATTCAGGCATGTTAGTGTTCAGCCTTGGTAGTGTTCAGCCTTGGTAGTGTTCAGGCATGGTAGTGTTCAGGCATGGTAGTGATCAGGCATGGTAGTGTTCAGGCATGGTAGTTTTCAGCCTTGGTAGTGTTCAGCCTTGGTAGTGTTCAGCCTTGGTAGTGTTCAGCCTTGGTAGTGTTCAGCCATGGTAGTGTTCAGCCTTGGTAGCGTTCAGCCTTGGTAGTGTTCGGCCTTTGTAGTGTTCAGGCATGGTAGTGTTCAGCCTTGGTAGTGTTCAGTCTTGGTAGTGTTCGGCCTTGGGAGTGTTCAGGCATAATAGTGTTCAGCCTTGGTAGTTTTCGGCCTTGGTAGTGTTCAGCCTTGGTAGTGTTCAGGTATGGTAGTGTTCAGCCTTGGTAGTGTTCAGTCTTGGTAGTGTTCGGCCTTTGTAGTGTTCAGGCATGGTAGTGTTCAGCCTTGGTAGTGTTCAGTCTTGGTAGTGTTCGGCCTTGGGAGTGTTCAGGCATGGTAGTGTTCAGCCTTGGTAGTTTTCGGCCTTGGTAGTGTTCAGCCTTGGTAGTGTTCAGGTAAGGTAGTGTTCAGCCTTGGTTGTGTTTAGCCTTGGTAGTGTTCTGCCTTGGTAGTGTTCAGCCTTGGTAGTGTTCAGCCTTGGTAGTGTTCAGGCATGGTAGTGTTCAGTCTTGGTATTGTTCAGACATGGTAGTGTTCAGCCTTGGTAGTGTTCAGGCATGGTAGTGTTCAGCCTTGGTAGTGATCAGGCATGGAAGTGTTCAGCCTTGGTAGTGTTCAGCCTTTGTAGTGTTCAGCCTGGGTAGTGTTCGGCCTTGGTAGTGTTCAGCCTTGGTAGTGTTCATGCATGGTAGTGTTCAGCTTTGGTAGTGTTCAGGCATGGTAGTGTTCTTTCTGGGTAGTGTTCAGCCTGGGTAGTGTTCAGGCATGGCAGTGTTCAGCCTAGTAAGTGTTCAGGCATGGTAGTGTTCAGCCTGGGTAGTGTTCAGCCTTGGTAGTGTTCAGCCTTGGTAGTGTTCGGCCTTGGTAGTGTTCAGGCATGGTAGTGTTCAGCCTGGGTAGTGTTCAGGCATGGTAGTGTTCAGCCTTGGTAGTGTTCAGGCATGTTAGTGTTCAGCCTTGGTAGTGTTCAGCCTTGGTAGTGTTCAGGCATGGTAGTGTTCAGGCATGGTAGTGATCAGGCATGGTAGTGTTCAGGCATGGTAGTTTTCAGCCTTGGTAGTGTTCAGCCTTGGTAGTGTTCAGCCTTGGTAGTGTTCAGCCTTGGTAGTGTTCAGCCATGGTAGTGTTCAGCCTTGGTAGCGTTCAGCCTTGGTAGTGTTCGGCCTTTGTGGTGTTCAGGCATGGTAGTGTTCAGCCTTGGTAGTTATCAGGCATGGAAGTGTTCAGCCTTGGTAGTGTTCAGCCTTTGTAGTGTTCCGCCTGGGTAGTGTTCGGCCTTGGTAGTGTTCTGCCTTGGTAGTGTTCATGCATGGTAGTGTTCAGCTTTGGTAGTGTTCAGGCATGGTAGTGTTCTTTCTGGGTAGTGTTCAGCCTGGGTAGTGTTCAGGCATGGCAGTGTTCAGCCTAGTAAGTGTTCAGGCATGGTAGTGTTCAGCCTGGGTAGTGTTCAGCCTTGGTAGTGTTCAGCCTTGGTAGTGCTCGGCCTTGGTAGTGTTCAGGCATGGTAGTGTTCAGCCTTGGAAGTGTTCAGGCATGGTAGTATTCAGGCATGGTAGTGTTCAGCCTTGGTAGTGTTCAGCCTTATTAGTGTTCAGCCTTGGTTGTGTTCGGCCTTGGTAGTGTTCAGGCATGGTAGTGTTCAGGCATGGTAGTGTTCAGCCTTGGTAGAGTTCAGCCTTGGTAGTGTTCAGCCTTTGTAGTGTTCTGCCTTGGTAGTGTTCAGGCATGGTAGTGTTCAGGCACGATAGTGTTCAGGCATGGTAGTGTTCAGCCTTTGTAGTGTTCAGCCTTGGTAGTGTTCAGCCTTTGTAGTGTTCAGCCTGGGTAGTGTTCAGCCTTTGTAGTGTTCAGCCTTTGTAGTGTTCAGGCATGGTAGTGTTCAGCCTGGGTAGTGTTCGGCCTGGGTAGTGTTCGGCCTGGGTAGTGCTCAGCCTTGGTAGTGTTCAAGGCATGGTAGTGTTCGGCCTTGGTAGTGCTCAGGCATGGTAGTGTTCAGGCATGGTAGTGTTCAGGCATGGTAGTGTTCAGGCATGGTAGTGTTCAGGCATGGTAGTGTTCAGCCTTGGTAGTGTTCAGGCATGGTAGTGTTCAGCCTGGGTAGTGTTCAGGCATGGTAGTGTTCGGCCTTGGTAGTGCTCAGGCATGGTAGTGTTCAGGCATGGTAGTGTTCAGGCATGGTAGTGTTCAGGCATGGTAGTGTTCAGGCATGGTAGTGTTCAGGCATGGTAGTATTCAGTCTTGGTAGTTGCAGATTGAGACACTTATGCAGCATATGGGAATCTTTATTCAGGAAATGTTTTACCACACAGTGGCTTCATCAGTCCAATACAAAGAGGAAGGCGTAAAGAGAGGAGGAGTATGAGGTAATCAGTCCCTCAGCCTGGAGTCGATGTGTTCAGTCCATCAATCTTGTAGAATGTACAGCATAGGGCCGTAGACGTGGCTTATATACTGTAGTGAGGTGAGGTGAAGCAGGTGGAGGCGGGGTCATAGTGGTACCATCCACTAGTCGAAGTAGGTCTTCGTCCAAAGGTTGAACAAGTGTTGAAGAATTATTTGTAACAAGATCCCATGATGCTGCAGCATCATGGGATCTTGTAATGTTAAGCCTTGGTAGTGATCGACCTTGGTAGTGTTCAGACATGGTAGTGTTCAGCCTTGGTAGTGTTCAGCCTTGGTAGTGTTCAGCCTTGGTAGTGTTCAGGCATGGTAGTGTTCAGCCTTGGTAGTGTTCAGGCATGCTAGTGTTCGGCCTTTGTAGTGTTCAGTCATGGTAGTGCTCAGCCTTGGTAGTGTTCAGGCATGGTAGTTTTCAGCCTTGGTAGTGTTCAGGCATGGTAGTGTTCAGCCTAGGTAGTGTTCAGCCTTGGTAGTGTTCAGGCATGCTAGTGTTCGGCCTTTGTAGTGTTCAGCCTTGGTAATGTTCAGCCTTGGTAGTGTTCAGGCATGGTAGTGTTCAGCCTGGGTAGTGTTCAGCCTTGGTAGTGCTCAGGCATGGTAGTGTTCTGCCTTGGTAGTGTTCAGGCATGGTAGTGTTCAGCGCGGGTAGTGTTCAGCCCGGGTACTGTTCAGCCTTTGTAATATTCAATCTGGGAAATGTTCGGCCTTGGTATTATTCATCCTGGACAGTGTTCGGCCTGAGTAGTGTTCAGCCTGGGTAGTGTTTGGCATGCATAATGTTCAGCCTGCTTAGATGGCTGTTCTATGGGCGGTTTGTTGAGGATGGCTTGTGCTTTGAGTCTACAATCTCGGATGAAGAAAGATGGAAACTGAAGACCTGTTAAGTCTTATGTAAATACATTCTTCTTCAAGGAAGAGCTCTCAAGAAGCAAGTGACTTGGTGTGAAAAGAAGTGCATAAGATCGTCCTTGTTGGTAGGTTTTATATACACTTTGAAGAGAATTTTATCACTGTCGTGAGATCTGCACAGGAGGACGTCGAGGAAAGGAAGTTTGCCATCCTTTTCGCTATCAAGTGTAAACTTTATTGATGGATCGGCTGCATTGATCTTGTTGAGAAGGGCCTGTATGGTCTTCCTAAGACACATAAGCCTGGTTTCCCACTACGTCCTATCACTTCGGACATAGGGAGTGCGCCACAGATTAGCTGGCCACTTTGACAAATATCTTTCAGCGCTTCTGGGCACCATCATTCATGCCCACCTCAAACACTTAGGTGACCTTCTCTCTCGAATTTCCAACGTGAATGTTAAAAACAATAGCTTGGCTTCCTTCGATGTCACAGCCCTCTTTACCAACGTTTCTACTGACTCTGTAATAAACATTCCGAGACAGCGGCTCAGTGAAAACCACAACCTCCCTTTACCTCTTCAAGATTTCATCTGTCTAGTTGATCTCTGTGTTAATTTCAACTTCTTCAAGTATCAGGACAACTGTTACAAACAGTACTTTGGGATGGCAATGGGGAGCCCGCTCAGTGCTGTGCTTGCCAACCTCTTCATGGAAAATCTAGCGACAGAGAAATTCAGCAGCCTCATTCCCAACACCGTTGCTTGGATAAGATACGTTGATGATATACAGGTTTTCTATCCGAGACGTCTATATGTCCAGGCCCTTCTCAGCAAGATCAATGAAGCCGAACCATCAATAAAGTTTACACTTGAACTCGAAAAGAATGGCAAACTTCTTTTCCTCGACGTCCTCCAGTGCAGATCTCCCGACAGTGACAAACTTCTCTTCAAAGTGTATAGAAAACCTACCAACAAGAACGATCTTATACACTTCTATTCACACCAAGACACCCGCACTAAGAGAGGAGACCTCATTGGCTTCTTCTTGAGAGCTTTTCGCATCTCCAGCCCCTGTTTTCATGAAGAAGAAGAATGTGTTTACATAACACAAGCCTTTACACGTCTTCAGTTTCCATCTTTCTTCATCCGAGATTGCAGACTCAAGGCACAAGCTATCCTCAACAAACCGCCCATGGAACAGCCCTCTAAGCAATTCATAGTGCGCCCATGTGGTGATGTTGCCACAAATATTCGCCGGGCATTTGCTAAGAGTAACATCAACGTTTCCACTATAAATACATCATCTGTCAAAGACCTCACTACGAAACGCAGCCCCACATATCTAACTTCCACAGTAGGAGTCTACACCATTCCCTGTGGATTCTGTCCCGAGAAATATGTAGGGGAAACCTTGCGGTCCGCTTGAACGAGTATCGAAGTGCCTGTAACAGAGACGATTTAAGGTATGCCTGTGTCCTCCACAGAGACTCCACGGGGCATTTGATGAACTGGGATGAGGCACAACTCGTTCTCACCAAACCAGACCTCAGACGACGATGGTGCCTAGAAGCCTCACTAATCGCCGTCACCGACACAACAGAAAGTAACACTGGAAACTACAAATTTTTTAAAACATTAGCATACATGATACTCAAGCAGGCTTAGCACCACCAACCCAGCAACACAGGAGTCACATGATCTCATCGTCTACCCGTCCTCATCCCAACATGTCATTCTTCAGGTCACCATGCGTCACTCACACCTCACTCTACGCCTATATATAATGTCTTTCAGCTTCTGTATGTTAGAAGTGATCAAGGTTCCAGGACCGAAACGTTTTCTAATAAATATGTCCTAGTGTTTGCTTACGTGTCTTCTAAACCAACTTGTCGGTATTTATTACCAAGGTTTATATCATATTATGCACTCACCATCATGTCTATCCTGCCTCTCAAATGTTCACGCACGCACCATCATGTCTACCCTGCCTCTCTCAGATATTCATGCATGCGCCAACATCTCTGTCCTGCCTCTCAAATATTAATGCACGCTGTTTGTGATGAATTTCTTCAGTGATAATTTCATTATTTTCATTCGTCATTTGTATAACCTTATTATTCCTTAGTTATCCTGGTCTATTTCGTAAATCTCTCCTCTTATCATACTGTTTACATTTACAACCCCTCAACACACTTGTGCAGCGTTATGAAGGATTAAAAGTAAATATGTAATTTATATATGAGGTTCGCCGTATAAGAAATTTGTTATGGACATAGATAAACTTAGTAAATAGCTGGTTATCTTGAACAGTAACATACCCACTGAGACGTGTGAAGGAAAATCATTGAAAACTTTCTTGACTGCCATGATTCAGTGGGGAATAATTTTATATTTTCGTTTGTATTTCAAATATTGCTATATTGATCAATACCACTCGTTCCGTGGGTACAATAATATAATACACTGCTTGTTGAGCTAGTACACAAACAGGGAGTACAATGAAATTAGCTCAGATGCGTCCACACCTTCAATGGTGGATACAACATCTAGCTTGGCTGGATGCACCATTGTTAAGGATTGTGTGGTCTAGTGGTCTAAAGCGTCATGCGTTTTCTCTCACCATGAGGCTGGCCAAAACAACATGGGCTCGTCCCCTTGGCTAATGCAGTGTTGTTATTGATCAATACCGCTTGTTCTGTGCATACAATAATACTGCTATATGTTCGGCATTATAAAAATAGGAAAAATAACTTGAGCCTAATGTGGATACATACAAACTATGGCATAAGCTCAGGCGAAAACATTTAAACATTATTGGAAAATCCACTGTCGTGAATTTGATTGGTTTACTGCTGGCTTGGCAGTCGTTCCCACCCAAGAAATCAAGAGTATTTAGGTCGCTACTGCATGACCCTTGTTGGTTTAGCGCTTTATTTGATTATAATAATAATAATTAAGTTCCTGGTTGCTGGAGTGTTCTTACTGTGTTTGGTTGTTGACGTATTCTTATTGTGTTTGGTTGTTCAAGTGTTCTTACTGTGTGTGGTTGTTCAAGTGTTCTTACTGTGTGTGGTTGTTCAAGTGTTCTTACTGTGTGTGATTGTTCAAGCGTTCTTACTGTGTTTGGTTGTTCAGGTGTTCTTACTGTGTTTGTTCAAGTGTTCTTACTGTGTGTGGTTGTTCAGGTGTTCTTACTGTGTTTGTTTGTTCAAGTGTTCTTACTGTGTTTGGTTGTTCAGGTGTTCTTACTGTGTTTGTTCAAGTGTTCTTACTGTGTGTGGTTGTTCAGGTGTTCTTACTGTGTTTGTTTGTTCAAGTGTTCTTACTGTGTGTGGTTGTTCAGGTGTTCTTACTGTGTTTGGTTGTTCAGGTGTTTGTGAGGGAAAAGTACAATAGATAGGAGTAGCGAGGGAGTATATAGTAACAATAGTTTCATTGCCGGCTGCTTGTTAAGGTAGGGTAAGTCAAGCTCCCGCTATCCCTCCCCCCCCCCCACCCCTCAAGGAAGGTTCCTTGATGTTGGTGAGGGGCTCTTGATTTAGGGAATTGGATCTGTGCTCCAGTTCCCCGAATTCAGCCTGAATGCCTTCCACATCCCCCCCCAGGCGCTGTATAATCCTCCGGGTTTAGCGCTTCCCCCTTGATTATAATAATAATAATAATAATCCCGCTATCCCTTCCCCTCCTTCCCCCCCCCCGAAAGGTGACGTGTGGGGCTCCGGTCCAAACAGTAATCACTAGACTCCAGCTCCCCGCACTACTATAAGTACATGCCTGATCATATTCTAGTGGACTTATTGGTTGAAAGCTTCACTTTTGACCAATAATAAACTTAGTCCTTTCAGTCTTGCTCTGTTAAATGTCTTAATAATCACCACGTCTTTTAGGTATTGTTCTTATCATGGAGACTGATTTCTTAAGCAGTGGGTAACCTGTCTCTCTTTACAGCTTGAAATGACAGAGGGTCACCTGCCAAACAACGAGTAGAATTGAAGGAGACGGACTAACGTTCTGAGACGTCCCATTTTTGATCCACTTACCTGTTTGTGTATGCAAGTAGAAGGATATAACCCCTCATCATTGCAGTGGTAAAGGACCTGCTTTCCTGTCATCTGGACGGATTATTGACGGCTATAAAATCTGTGAAGAACGAGCCGGTGGGTTGTCACCAACACCAGACACCCAAGTTTTATATATATATATATATATATATATATATATATATATATATATATATATATATATATATATATATATATATATATATATATATATATATATATATATATATATATATATATATATATTAGCATTTAATTCAGTTGTCATTTATATTTTTCATTTTTCATTTTCTTTAATGTAGGATTAATATTTCATATTTACGTGTTTTATATTTTATATTTTCTAAATAATGAAGTGTTTATGTTTGTCAGTTTTTATGCTTTTTCTATTCATTAATTTTCCTGAGGAGGAGCCAGCCTTGGTAATACTGTCTGAAGTTGTTACAGGGCTGAGTAAGCCTTAACAGTGTTCTTATTGTGTTTGGTTGTTCAGGTGTTCTTATTGTGTTTGGTTGTTCAGGTGTTCTTACTGTGTTTGGTTGTTCAGGTGTTCTTACTGTGTTTGGTTGTTCAGGTGTTCTTAATGTGTTTGGTTGTTCAGGTGTTCTTACTGTGTTTGGTTGTTCAGGTGTTCTTACTGTGTTTGGTTGTTCAGGTGTTCTTACTGTGTTTGGTTGTTCAGGTGTTCTTACTGTGTTTGGTTGTTCAAGTGTTCTTACTGTGTTTGGTTGTTCAAGTGTTCTTACTGTGTGTGGTTGTTCAAGTGTTCTTACTGTGTGTGGTTGTTCAAGTGTTCTTACTGTGTGTGGTTGTTCAGGTGTTCTTACTGTGTGTGGTTGTTCAAGTGTTCTTACTGTGTGTGGTTGTTCAAGTGTTCTTACTGTGTGTGGTTGTTCAAGTGTTCTTACTGTGTGTGGTTGTTCAAGTGTTCTTACTGTGTGTGGTTGTTCAAGTGTTCTTACTGTGTGTGGTTGTTCAAGTGTTCTTACTGTGTGTGGTTGTTCAAGTGTTCTTACTGTGTGTGGTTGTTCAAGTGTTCTTACTGTGTGTGGTTGTTCAAGTGTTCTTATGTTCTTACTGTGTTTGGTTGTTCAAGTGTTCTTACTGTGTTTGGTTGTTCAAGTGTTCTTACTGTGTTTGGTTGTTCAAGTGTTCTTACTGTGTTTGGTTGTTCAAGTGTTCTTACTGTGTTTGGTTGTTCAAGTGTTCTTACTGTGTTTGGTTGTTCAAGTGTTCTTACTGTGTTTGGTTGTTCAAGTGTTCTTACTGTGTGTGGTTGTTCAAGTGTTCTTACTGTGTTTGGTTGTTCAAGTGTTCTTACTGTGTGTGGTTGTTCAAGTGTTCTTACTGTGTTTGGTTGTTCAAGTGTTCTTACTGTGTTTGGTTGTTCAAGTGTTCTTACTGTGTTTGGTTGTTCAAGTGTTCTTACTGTGTTGGTTGTTCAAGTGTTCTTACTGTGTGTGGTTGTTCAAGTGTTCTTACTGTGTTTGGTTGTTCAAGTGTTCTTACTGTGTGTGATTGTTCAAGTGTTCTTACTGTGTGTGGTTGTTCAGGTGTTCTTACTGTGTGTGGTTGTTCAAGTGTTCTTACTGTGTGTGGTTGTTCAAGTGTTCTTACTGCGTTTGTTTGTTCAAGTGTTCTTGCTGTATTTGGTTGTTCAAGTGTTCTTACTGTATTTGGTTGTTCAAGTGTTCTTATTGTGTTTGGTAGTTCAAGTGTTTTTATTGTGTTTATTTGTTCAAGTGTTCTTACTGTGTTTGGTTGTTCAAGTGTTCTTACTGTGTGTGGTTGTTCAAGTGTTCTTACTGTGTGTGGTTGTTCAAGTGTTCTTACTGTGTGTGGTTGTTCAAGTGTTCTTACTGTGTTTGGTTGTTCAAGTGTTCTTACTGTGTGTGGTTGTTCAAGTGTTCTTACTGTGTGTGGTTGTTCAAGTGTTCTTACTGTGTGTGGTTGTTCAAGTGTTCTTACTGTGTGTGGTTGTTCAAGTGTTCTTACTGTGTGTGGTTGTTCAAGTGTGTGTGTGGTTGTTCAAGTGTTCTTACTGTGTGTGGTTGTTCAAGTGTTCTTACTGTGTGTGGTTGTTCAAGTGTTCTTACTGTGTGTGGTTGTTCAAGTGTTCTTACTGTGTGTGGTTGTTCAAGTGTTCTTACTGTGTGTGGTTGTTCAAGTGTTCTTACTGTGTGTGGTTGTTCAAGTGTTCTTACTGTGTTTGGTTGTTCAAGTGTTCTTACTGTGTTTGGTTGTTCAAGTGTTCTTACTGTGTGTGGTTGTTCAAGTGTTCTTACTGTGTTTGGTTGTTCAAGTGTTCTTACTGTGTTTGGTTGTTCAAGTGTTCTTACTGTGTTTGGTTGTTCAAGTGTTCTTACTGTGTTTGGTTGTTCAAGTGTTCTTACTGTGTGTGGTTGTTCAAGTGTTCTTACTGTGTGTGGTTGTTCAAGTGTTCTTACTGTGTTTGGTTGTTCAAGTGTTCTTACTGTGTGTGGTTGTTCAAGTGTTCTTACTGTGTTTGGTTGTTCAAGTGTTCTTACTGTGTGTGGTTGTTCAAGTGTTCTTACTGTGTGTGGTTGTTCAAGTGTTCTTACTGTGTGTGGTTGTTCAAGTGTTCTTACTGTGTGTGGTTGTTCAAGTGTTCTTACTGTGTTTGGTTGTTCAAACTGTGTGTGGTTGTTCTTACTGTGTGTGGTTGTTCAAGTGTTCTTACTGTGTTTGGTTGTTCAAGTGTTCTTACTGTGTGTGGTTGTTCAAGTGTTCTTACTGTTTGGTTGTTCAAGTGTTCTTACTGTGTTTGGTTGTTCAAGTGTTCTTACTGTGTGTGGTTGTTCAAGTGTTCTTACTGTGTGTGGTTGTTCAAGTGTTCTTACTGTGTGTGGTTGTTCAAGTGTTCTTACTGTGTGTGGTTGTTCAAGTGTTCTTACTGTGTTTGGTTGTTCAAGTGTTCTTACTGTGTGTGGTTGTTCAAGTGTTCTTACTGTGTGTGGTTCAAGTGTTCTTACTGTGTGTGGTTGTTCAAGTGTTCTTACTGTGTGTGGTTGTTCAAGTGTTCTTACTGTGTGTGGTTGTTCAAGTGTTCTTACTGTGTGTGGTTGTTCAAGTGTTCTTACTGTGTGTGGTTGTTCAAGTGTTCTTACTGTGTGTGGTTGTTCAAGTGTTCTTTGTTCTTACTGTGTGTGGTTGTTCTGTTCTTACTGTGTGGTTGTTCAAGTGTTCTTACTTACTGTGTGTGGTTGTTCAAGTGTTCTTACTGTGTGTGGTTGTTCAGTGTTCTTAGTGTTCTTACTGTGTGTGGTTGTTCAAGTGTTCTTACTGTGTGTGGTTGTTCAAGTGTTCTTACTGTGTGTGGTTGTTCAAGTGTTCTTACTGTGTGTGGTTGTTCAAGTGTTCTTACTGTGTGTGGTTGTTCAAGTGTTCTTACTGTGTGTGGTTGTTCAAGTGTTCTTACTGTGTGTGGTTGTTCAAGTGTTCTTACTGTGTTTGGTTGTTCAAGTGTTCTTACTGTGTTTGGTTGTTCAAGTGTTCTTACTGTGTGTGGTTGTTCAAGTGTTCTTACTGTGTGTGGTTGTTCAAGTGTTCTTACTGTGTGTGGTTGTTCAAGTGTTCTTACTGTGTGTGGTTGTTCAAGTGTTCTTACTGTGTGTGGTTGTTCAAGTGTTCTTACTGTGTGTGGTTGTTCAAGTGTTCTTACTGTGTGTGGTTGTTCAAGTGTTCTTACTGTGTGTGGTTGTTCAAGTGTTCTTACTGTGTGTGGTTGTTCAAGTGTTTGGTTGTTCAAGTGTTCTTAGTGTGTTTGGTTGTTCAAGTGTTCTTACTGTGTTTGGTTGTTCAAGTGTTCTTACTGTGTTTGGTTGTTCAAGTGTTCTTAGTGTGTTTGGTTGTTCAAGTGTTCTTACTGTGTTTGGTTGTTCAAGTGTTCTTACTGTGTTTGGTTGTTCAAGTGTTCTTACTGTGTTTGGTTGTTCAAGTGTTCTTACTGTGTGTGGTTGTTCAAGTGTTCTTACTGTGTGTGGTTGTTCAAGTGTTCTTACTGTGTGTGGTTGTTCAAGTGTTCTTACTGTGTGTGGTTGTTCAAGTGTTCTTACTGTGTGTGGTTGTTCAAGTGTTCTTACTGTGTGTGGTTGTTCAAGTGTTCTTACTGTGTGTGGTTGTTCAAGTGTTCTTACTGTGTGTGGTTGTTCAAGTGTTCTTACTGTGTGTGGTTCAAGTGTTCTTACTGTGTGTGGTTGTTCAAGTGTTCTTACTGTGTGTGGTTGTTCAAGTGTTCTTACTGTGTGTGGTTGTTCAAGTGTTCTTACTGTGTGTGGTTGTTCAAGTGTTCTTACTGTGTGTGATATATCTGCAGAAAACTCGTCTTTTTTTGTTCTTTATTTGAAAATAAGATGTATTAAATATATTTACAATAATTTACATATAGGTTAATTATTCGAGGGATCAAGTATCGCATCATGGAAATTAATAACATTATTTGGTCTGAATATCCAGTACTTCAAGAAACCCAGGACAGTAATTGCCAATAAGCGTCCTTGAGTCAGGAAAAGTTACAATATGAGCGAAATGGAACCAGAAACCAGCTTCTGAAGTGCACCAATTATCAGTAATTAATCTGTGTGCCTTCCATCACTCTAAGAAACATCAGAAGATGCTGAAAAACAGATAATCTTGTGTGTGAGTTATGTAGTTCGAAATAATCAGTGGGAAACAGTTGAAAATTTTAGTCCAAATTGGTGTGGTGTCTCAGAGTGACCGAACACCAGTAACAGAGCCAAGAAATGTTAATGTTTCTCTTGTTCATACTAAATTTGACAACTTTAAAGCACCAATTGAAAAATATACTATTATAATATGACCAAGTGAATATTTTATATAATCCAGAATGTGGTAAGATTCAGATTTCAAAGACACTTGTTCCAGTGACATAATGAAGCTGTAAGGGAAAGAAAATTATATAATAATTCTATAGCAACTTATATTGCTC